>NC_065443.1:231030056-231332294 GCF_917563875.1 Diabrotica virgifera virgifera | reverse complement strand
GACATGCGACAAACGTGATAGTGAAGTTACACGAAAATAGTGACGAAATAAAAATTCAAAGAGGTTTAACACAGGGTGAAGCACTATAACTGCCCTAGAACGTGCATTTAAAACCCTTGATTGGGATTATAGAGAGATAAGTGTCGACGAGGAATGACTGCACCACCTGATTTATCCTGATGAGATACCTAGTTTTGATAGGAGATGATCTAGGCGACATCATATTAGGAGAACTGGAAAGAGCCTGGAGAGAAATCGGTTTAAAAAGAAATATGTCCTAAACAAAATACATGCCGAATCTTGGCAATATGATCTGCTAAAGATCCATACTGCACAAGACCGAGCACTCTTGATACAAACAGGGGAGGCCTATGTCCTGCAGTGGACTTAAAATGGGCTGATGATGATTAGGATCACTTCTTCTTCTTCACGTGCCATATCAGATTTATCCGACATTGGCGATCACCATTGCGAAGGCTTCTCGATCTTCTGCAATATGGAATAATTGTCCTCCATTTGATATCTGAGTCCATTCACGAATGTTTTTAACCAAGAAACCTATTTTCTTCCTACACCTCTACGGCCCTCTATTTTGCCTTTAAGGATCAGTTGTAATTTGCCTTTAGGATCACTACTGTTGCTATAATCCCTTATTGCGTTCTACACTTTTTTACCTGGCTATATTTTTGAGAAAACAGTTTAAAATATCTGACGGCATGAAGCTAAATTCACAGTAACCAAACATTTTATGTACTCAAAAACTCAAAAATATTCATAAACAAGATGATTGTCAAATAAATAAGAGGACCCCCGAAGAAGTAGAGACAAATTACACATATTTATTTTCCGTGTGGGACTGTGACAGCCCGTTTAAATATTTTAACACCTGCACTGCCGCTTTTTCACGCCTTTCATATTTTAGCCAAATTTCACAGTTGGCATAATATTCCATTCTTGACATGCCACTAATTGAAGTGAAAATATCAGTAACTATGATATATTTCAGTCCCTGCAGTCAGCATTAAATCGGTAATTAGTTATCTAAATTAGAATAGAGATGGTGTTGGTATTTGGGTACTGGTATTTGGATTTGTTTTGATTTCCCTTGTCTTTATGTTTCTGATTTTCTTTCACACTGTCAGGTACGCTTTTTGCTGATCTGTAATGGCATACGCCTATAAATCGTTCTCAAGGCGAACAACTCCATTGTTTTGTATAAAATAAATGAAAAATGTAAAGCAAAGAAAAAGCTATCTGTCAACTAAAACACAAGAAGCATACGATAATTTCAAGAAAATAAGAAAGTAGACGCATGCACTTGTATGAAGAATAAAATATGGCCACTGGAAACTGGAAAGTCAAAGAACGGAGGTAAACGAACTAATAGAACCAAAACAGATAGAAAATGATACATAGATTGACTATCTAAAAAGCTCTATGCAGAGTAAGAACAAATGACGATAGGACTGGAAACACCAAAAATTTCCACAAATGAAGAAGTTAATATAAATACATGGGAAGTTCGAAAAACACTTGAAAAGAAGAAGTGAAGAAGAAAAAGAACAGAAAATTTGTAGATAAAGACGGAATACCAAACGAATTACTGAAATATTGTAGACCAGCAATGACAGAAGAAGTAACAACATTAATTAACAAATTTATGAAACACAATAAAATACGGGAAGTATGGAGACTACCTACTATTTGAAAAAGGAGATCAAAAACAGCCAGAAAACTCCAGAAAAGCAATCTGTAGTGTCATAGCGATGGCGTACTGGCACAATTATCGTATATGGACAATTACACAAAGACGAAACTACAAAAAATAACCTACTCAGTAATTCCCGAAAATTGGCAAAGAAAGGCATAATCAATTAAACTTTTGTCCTTGGATAACAAGATTTTATAATACATATAAGTCAATTCTTAAGCCCATTTGGACTTATGGGATCCAGTAATGGAGCAGCGCTAATGTCTCCAATATAAACATCTTACAGAGATTCCAAAATATGGTGCACCATGGTTAACGCGTTATATATATATATATATATATATATATATATATATATATATATATATATATATATATATATATATATATATATATATACTCAGTGACATTAGAAGTGTTACACCCAGAAGGAATCATTTCTTGAACTTAATTTTTTGGCAGCACAATGACTATATTTAAAGCATACTATGATAACAATATCAATGTTGTATCTTATAGTTTTTGTAAAAATAAAGATTTATCTTTAAATTTTTTTGTGAAAAGACCAATTTATGAAGACCGGTTGGTAGAGAAATTTTTAGTTATTATTCCCCAGTCTAATTGTATTTAGTGCAAGAATATACCTCGAGTTCGAATACACCAAAATTACCACCATTTTAGCCATTTTGGTAGGGGTAGAATTATTGCCTATAGAGATATGGGTTTGTCGGTACCCCGTCAAAATAGCCTCGTCAAAAAAGCTCCGACAAAATAGCCCCGACATAATATCCCGCACACAAAATAGCTCCGACAAAATAGCCTGCAGACAAAATAGCCGCGGAATAATAGCCCGCCGACAAAATATCCCCGACAAAATAGCCCCGACAAAAAAGCTCCCTTGAGAATTCATCATGAAATAATTCCTTAAAAATACATTTTTTCGGAAATGGTAATTATTCTCTATTCAGATGTTTATCTTAATCACATTAAATAAGAATGGTCTTTTCAGAGAACTCGAGTCCTGTCTTCCCTGCCTCTTGGAAGTTTAAACATTTAAGTTAAGCGAAAATCAATGTTTATTTATGATATAAACATTTTTTTCTGTTTTCGGGCAACAGTAAAATGCATTTTAAATTGAATAAATTAAATACATTCTTCCATTTTGTCAAATAATTTAAATTAAAAAAAAGTTTTTGAACACCTTGTATAAATAATTATGTAATTGTTTATAAGAGGCTGTTTTAGCCGGGGCTATTTTAGCCGGGGCTGTTTTGACCGGGGCTATTTTGTGTGCGATCTATTTTGTCGGGGCTATTTTGTTTGCGGGCTATTTTGTCGAGGCTATTTTGTGTTCGGGCTATTTTGACGGGGCTTTTTTGACGGGGCGGTTTTGACCACGCTATTTACACGGGTCACGGGGTTTGTCGTATCGCTAAATTTGACGTCGTGTTAATTGTGCGGCAATAAAAGTTATGTGAGTGTGTCGTGTGTAGACAAACAAAGGTAGATGAACACGAAGAAGACCAACTGGTCGGCCGAGGCGTACCACAGGGCGTCAAGATAGGCGCTTTAGAATCCTGGCTCTGCGAGACTGTTTTGCTACTACGATGACCCATGGTTTGGAGTAGAAGGTAGACTTGTTAGCTACACGTACCCTATAAGCCGTAGCATTCGAGCCTTTGGACTGGTTTCATTCCGCCCACGATGAATCCTTCCTTTGACTGCGGACCACTGTCATCAACGTTTGAATTGGTGCAGAGAACGGCAGCATTGGGTGGCAGAATGGCATAATGCAGCATTCAGCGATGAATAGCGATTTTGTTTAGTTATGCATGATGGTACTAATATGATAAGAGGCCGTCGTAGAGAGCGACGAGATATCGGGTTTACTGTTGAGAGGCATCTACACAGGACAGTTAGTAATGGTTTGGGGGTTATTGCCTATGGTAGCCGATCACCAATTTTGTTTATTTGAGAGTGTATGACAGATGCGCGTTATGTTGATGACATCTTACACACCACTATACTGCCTTATCTAGACGGCCGTCGAAACGCACTTTTTCAGGAAGAAAACGCGCGTCCCCATATTGCTCGTCGATCTATGGACTTTCTCCAAGAAGCTGGCGTTAATTTTTTGCCGTGGTTACCCGTTCTCTGGGTTTAAGTCCCACCGAACCTGTGTGTAATATGATTGGGAGGAGAACAAGGGGTCCACTTTGCACCATCCTCCACAGACTCTGGCACAGTTAATCCATGAAATTAAAGTTGTTTGGAACGAGGTGCCACAAGCACACATCGATCGTCTCATTTTGTCAATGCCTAGATGTGTCCAGGAGTCTATTCAGCTAGGGGGTCGCCAAACACATTTTTAATTTTTTTTTATTACATGTCAATAAAAAGTCTTCCCAATGTTATCGTTTCATTCTTGATGACAATGTACCATGTTGCCAAAAAATTAAGTTCCAGAAATGATTCCGTCTGGGTGTAAACTTCTAATGTCACTGAGTATATTATGTCCCGAACGAGATGATTTAACACGACATCCTCCTAGAATCCGACAAATCCGACAGATCCTAGAATCATATATTAGTGTAGCTTGGAACTGAGTATTTTGAGCCTATTATTTAGATTGTGGTTTACTTGGATGTAGTACCTATATAGTTTATTCAACCGCGATTCGTATTTTTTATTGTTTATGATATGAAATACACGCATATCGGAAATAGAACATACCTAGTCAGAATGACATGTGTTTAAAAGGTCATAGATAATTAAATTTTATTAAATAACCGGTCAAAATTATGCTGTATAAGTGTAAATGCCAGTTTTAGAATGTGTTCTACCGAATCTCACTGCCAATAGTCTGTCTGTCTCTATTAAGTACCCTGTAGAAAGCTAGCTTTAGACTATCCCAATTTATGGTCCCAGTGTTTAAGACTCCCAAGTAATTTACCACAGCGCAGAGTGAAAGAAAAAGTGTAAGCTCTTGTACTAGCTGAACTTTAACCTTGTCGCTTTTATTCAGTAACTAAAAATCGCGGTGGGTCCCACCTCTTCATTGAATCATTTTCAACGTGTCTACTAGATTCCTGTTTCAAGGATGAACTAATAAATCTCATTAATTAATTGAAATTGTCTGAAAGGTCACATTTATTTATTTACAAAACATGATGCCGGTCATTGGGCACTTAATGATCATGATTTAAGTTAGGACATCACTGTAATCGCGTTTTTGCAGACAGGAAGATATTACAAAACAATTGGGTGATAAACTTTATGATTATGTGTTATGAAACACGGGCAAATTGATCAAATTTGTTACTACATCGTTTGGTTGATTCTAAAACAGTCTTTTCGTTAAAGCCAATCAACATCCTTAGAGCTTAACGAATGCTTTTAATAAACCACTGAAGAAAAGGTAAGGGAGTCAGAACCAAAAGAAACTATAATGTGGAATCAGAAATAAATTATATGACGTCTGTGTAATTTATTAATTTCGTAAAGCTTTTGATAAAGTAAAAAATTGGGATACTTAAAATGTCTGTACTATGAAGCCACTGTCTGCCTTAAAAAAAAACTATAAGACAAGAATAATAATACAAGAAGAATATGAGTTTTATGAGAATATGAAATGAATATAGTCCAGTCGGATTAGACGAATAACAGGCCTAACCTTGCATTAGGAGCTGCCCCAAATTTTATTTTTCTAATCTTTAGGGAGGGTCAATATTAGTGTGAATTTAAAATCACGACTGAATTCCACCGTTGCGTTAGCCGCGATCTTGATTTTAAACGAGAACCGTTTTTGCTCAATATCTCCACCATTTTCAATTTTTTGTCAAAAAGTGTGGAAACTGAAATTGTTGAAAATACGATTTTCTATAATTTCATTTATTATAGTTTTTTTCGTGCGGTCGATATTTTCCGAGTTATGAGGGGAAAATAGTGACAGTTGGAGCATAATTATTGAATTATTGAATTATCTCGTTTATTATTAGTTTTACAACAAATATGTACCTGTACAAAAATGAAGAGAATTAAGTTATACACAATTTTGATCTCTTTCATTTTTTTGCTAAAATTAATATTTAAGGTAGTACGTATGCGGTAATGGCGCGAGCGTAAGACCGGATCGATTTTATAGCAATTGTTTTTGTTCAATATCTACGCCATTTTCAACTAAAATTGTTCAAAATATAATTTCCTACAATTTCTTTTTAAAAAATTTTTTCATGCGCTTGATATTTTCCGAGTTACATGGGAAAATAGTAAAAAGTGGTGGGGGGAGCATAATTATTGAATTGAATTTTGTATCCGAGCTGCCCCAAATTTTATAATTATATCCTTTAGGAGAGATCAATAGTAGTGTAAATTTAAAATCTCGACTGAATTCCGCCGTTGCATTAGCCGCCATATTGATTTTAAATGAGAACTGTTGTTGCTTAATATCTCCGCCATTTTCAACTTTTCGACATAAATGGTGGAAAAGAAAATTGTTGGAAATACAATTCCCTACAATTTCTTTGGCACAATTTTTTTATACGATCGATATTCTCCGAGTTAAGGGGGAACATAATGGAAGCGGAGGGGAAGCATAATTATTGAATTGTCTCATTTATTATTAACTTTACGACATAATTGTACATAAATAAAAATAAAGAGAATTATATTTTATACAATTTTTGAAACTTCCAATGAAACATCAACCAAACTAAGTATATAAAAGACACAAAAACATTATATACATTAAGTTCACTTAATTTTATTAACTAGCGGGTTTTATTAGTTGAATTTGTCTGTCGATATTTTAAGTTTAATGTCAGCTAATATATCGTGATGTTCCAACAATTTTTTTTTAATTTTGGACCCTGTTGGGGGGAAGTTTCCCATTTCCCCCTTGTAGACCCGCCACTGGTTCTCTCGAAAAATTGTAGTAAATCGTAATTGCAACAATTTCAGTTCTTACACTTTTTGTCCAAAAATTTGAAAATGGCGGAGATATTGAACAAAAACAATTTCTACAAAATCAATCAGGTCTTACGCTCGCACCTCTACCACATACGGACTACCTTAAATATTGATTTTATCAAAAAAATGAACGGCATCAAAATTATACAAAATTTAATTCTCTTCATTTTTGTATAGGTAAATATTTGTTGTAAAACTAATAATAAACGAGATAATTCAATAATTCAATAATTATGCCACAACTGTCACTATTTTCCCCTCATAACTCGGAAAATATCGACGGCACGAAAAAAATTATAATAAATGAAATTATATAAAATCGCATTTTCAACAATTTCAGTTTCTACACTTTTTGTTAAAAAATTGAAAATGGCGGAGATATTGAGCAAAAACGGTTCTCGTTTAAAATCAATATGGCGGCTAACGCAACGGTGGAATTCAGTCGAGATTTTAAATTTATACTAATATTGACCCTCCTTAAAGATTAGAAAAATAAAATTTGGGGCAGCTCCTAATGCAAGGTCAAATGCTATCCCGACTGGGCTAATATGAGAATATGAAGTCATATTTTTAGAATAGAAATTAATTAGTCTTTTAATGTTATCGTATAAGGTTAGTATCCTCCTTCTTCTAAAAGGACATTATATGATGTTAGCATTCACTCTGGAATAAATAGTAGGTATTTCAATATAAGTGTCAGTACGTATTACCAGTCCTGTCATAATACGTACTGATACTTATATTGAAATACCTACTATTTTTTCCAGAGTGAATGCTAACTTCATATAATGTCCTTTTAGAAGAAGGAGAATACTAACCTTATACGATAGCATTAAAAGACTAATTAATTTCCATTCTAAAATATGACTTCATATTCTCATATTCATTCCATATTCTCATAAAACTCATATTCTTCTTGTATTATTATTATAAGTTTAAGTTCCATATTATGGAACTGAAACTTGGACTTTTAACAACAGCGTAGTCCACAAACTTCAAGTGACTCAGAAAGCTTACTTACTTACTTTCCGTGTCCGAAACACCCACACTTTAAATTCTGTATTTCCAATGGTTGGCCACATAGATGGCCCTGTCATTTGCTTAACTTAAGTCTTCTTCTGTGCAGGTCTCTCTCATCTCTGTGCATGATAGTAGATGCCGGCTGGTCTGAACCGCGCCACAGTCGCAGGTATCGTCCTCTTGGTATCCCCATTTTTTCAGGTTACTAGCACAACGTGAAACACCGGTTCTTAATCTGTTCAGCGCTTTCCAAGTCGGATACGGTAAATTGTGTCCAGCAGCCATTTCCTCTGAGGGAGGAAAATGTGTCGCGGTAGCTGACGCTTGCCATAGGTGTATTCGGCGCGTGTCTGGCGTTTCGGGGATGGATCTTGATGTTTTCAGGAAACTTTTCCGAGATCTTAGTCTGCTTGGCTGAGTTTGGTGGTCATATAAGGGGGTGTCTTCGGTCCGTCTCCTGCTTTTTTCGTTCTACCTCTGACGTGACCTTCCTCCTGATAGGTGGTGGAGCAATCCCAGCTATGGGGCATACCTCTTCGATGGTGTCGGTTTCAGGCAACCCGATATTATACGAACCGTTTCATTTAGAGCCACGTCGACGTTCTTTGCTTGAGCAGAGTTTGCCCATAATGGTGCTCCAAACTCCGCGGCCGAAAAACATAATGCTAAGGCAGAAGTACGAAGAGTGTGTGGTTGTGCTCCCCATTTTGTATTATAGTTAGCTTGCGGATGATATTATTCCTGGCACTTACTTTCTTCTTGATATCTTGACAGTGCTATCGGTAAGACAGAGTTCTATCCAGACGTACGCCAAGGTATTTTGGCGTCTCGTTGTGTTCCCGCTCCATGGGCTGTCAGTGGTCACCGATGATGATGATGATGGCAAATCCAATAAAGAGAAAAGAAGACGATAAAAATTACAGATGTGAAACAGAAGATTGCCATGTTAAAATGGAACAGTGCAGGACACATACATAGAAAGAATAGAAGACAATCGTTGGACGAAGCGAATTCTCGAATGGCGACCAAGGGCAAACAAAAGAAGTAGAGGCAGACCTCAAACAAGATGGACTGATGACATCAAGCGAATAGCTGGCCACGAATGGATGCAAAAAACAACAAACAGATCTGAATGGATACACCTAAGGGAGGCTTACATCCCATGATGGATGGAATAGCTGTTGGTGATGATGATTTCAGTATATTTCTGATAACTATCGAGAAACTTGGGCACTAGGTTAAGCTGTGTTATATTTTTAACTAATATGTAGATGTGTTACAAAAATGTAAACATCAATTGTCAAGAAAATGTAAATTCATTTTCTCGATAATGGGCGATTTTGGAGAGAAATCCCGAAATAGGTCGATGTTTATTTTTAAATTATGATTTTTTGGCATATATATCATACTAGTGACGTCATATATCTGGGCGTGATGACGTAATCGATGATTTTGTAAATGAGAGTAGGTGTCGAGTGATAGCTCATTTAAGAGGTTATTTAATAATTCTCTATTCACTAATATAAACGTTAACATAATTATTTATACAGGGTGTCCAAATGTTTTTTTAATTTAATTAATTGAAAAATAAGATTGTTTTGCCTTCGCATTGCAACTGAATAAAAATGGAATTTTTATTTTATTTTTATATTGGTCGTTATTTCTTTGAGTAACTAGGTCCATTTTCTGTTGGAATTTACCAGCTGAACAGACGGGGTCGTGAATTGTAAGTTTTGTATTGTAAGAATTGTAATTGTAATCTGGCTTGCAAATTTTAGAAGCCTTGGAGGTGTTACCAAGAAAATGGACCAATAAGTTTTCAATTTAAAAATCTTTTAGTAATATTTTAATATTTTTAAATATTATTAATATTGCTATTAGGATTGAAAACTACTTCATCTTAATTAATTGAGACAAAAAAAGAGAATGTAGGTATGTAATTCATTTAATTCAAAATACATTTCAGTGCTGTCAGAAAATAGAAAGAAATGTTTATTTGACAAATATGTTTTTCTATTAAATTCAATGTTAAAGCTGCCACCCACCTGTCTCTTAGCATTTTTAACATTGAATTTAAACGAAAAACAATGTTTATTTATGAAAAAAACATTCTTACCTGTTTTCTGACAGCAGTAAAACGTATTTTGAAATAAATAAATTTCTTACATTCTTCTTTTTGTATCAATTAATTTAATTAGCACGACCTGAAAAGGGCTTAAGGAATGAGAAAGAGGGATGTCTATATATTACCAAAAAGACATTTTGAGACAAAATTCTGAACAAAACACTTTATCAAAAACTAATTATTTGGCTCCTTTCGTACCAGGGGCATAAAATATAACAAGCTCACTAGATTTCTGTGTATTTAAAAAATTCATTTGATAAGGTTATAAACACTTGTCTATTACTAAGGTTTACAAGATAAGACATTTGATAAAAGGATTGAAGCAGCTGCAAAGAAAGACAAGCAGCTAGGAAGAAAAAAAGCGTGAGTTTTTCTTGCGATTGGTTGTAAAAGGTATCTGAAAGCTTGTGTATGCAACAACTTTAAAAAAGTGTTCTGGTTTCTTACATCAAACAGAATTTTAAAGCATTATGATCTTTATTCTGCACGTACAACCAGTTACTGCAGAACTACCGTTACATAAGGGCACTTAATAAGCATTTCTGCACAGACGCAGCATTTTATTGACCTCTTTATCCGTTTTTTCACTGATAAAAACGTCCACGTGTACATTTCTACCCAGCGGATGAGCAGGATGGTGAATGTAGCGTTAAAATGTCAATTTTTCAGCAATTACATGCGCACTCAGCGATGCGATGATTAACGCAGACGTAAAAATGTTCTCTAATTTAAATATGACAAAATTTCCGGCGTGCGATTTTCTGATTTAATGATGTTCTTTTCTACAGTAAATTTATGTTGAAATTTTTTCAAGAGGCTCTCCATCCAGTTTTTTAAATGAGGCGAAATAAAGTGTAAAAATAATGCGCGGAGATGAAAATGTACATTGCTTACTCTGAATTTCTTTGAACCTAATTTTGAGTACATTCTAATTTAAATTATAACAAGTTTTATACAAAATACAACAAAGGTGATACGGATTCCATTTTCCGAGGTATTCCAAGAATTTACTATTTTACTGGGAAATAAGCCACATTTTAAGTTGGAAATTAAATTTTTTGACGTTTCGATCAACTTTGAAAATTGTTTTTAATATTTTGTATTTTAATAATAGACCATAGGGCGCATCTGTAAAAATATTAGTTCATTTGGACGATGAGAGGTGACTCAAATTTTTTTGCAGAAATTTCTTGAAAATAACTCAAATAATAATATTTCAGTTATCCTCCCTCTCAAAAAGGTCCGAAACATTGTTTAAATAATCAAAATGTCAAAGAATGAAGGAAAAATTCGATGTTTTTCTTCGTTTTTTTGATTATAACTTTAAAAGTATCCATTTTACATCAAAGTTGTGTAATTAAATTTCCTACAATATAGAATTAGTTAAAATCTAAAAAAATAGTCGCCCTTGTTGCAAAATTGCAATAATTGCGAAAAAACAATACAAAAACAAGTATTCGCATTTTACGTTTTTTTTAACCATTTATGCTACACTTAGGACCTTCATATTTCACCCAGAAAAACTTTATGACACAATAAAACAATACTGTAAATTTCATTAAGATCGGTCCAATAGATTTTGCAAAATAAACTTTACAATCCAGCTTTCGCAAAAAAAATTCATTTTTTCAAAATATTACAGGACTGAAAATAAAGCAGATAGCAATTTGAAATTTTTTTGCTTATATAAGTGTACTGTACCTCTCATTTACAATTTGCAAAACTAAAATCGATTAACTACCACGGCGTCAGGAATTGTTTTAAATAAACATTAATTATTGGTGCTACGCGCAGGACAGCGGATAGTTTGCTCTGACTGGGCATTCCAATGACCTTTGATAATGATTGATACATTTTAATTTTTATTACATTTCGTTATAAATAAATAAATTTGTTTATTGCAAAATAAAAACACATACTCTCTCCTCTGAAATAACACTTTTTTTAGCAAAAACTTTCTTTGCTCATATATTTTAACTTAGGGAATAAAATTTTATTATTTTTAAACATAATATGCATTTGTTTAAACAATATTTCACAAACCATAATAAAATTAGTTTGATTTTTGTGGAAATGAAATATTAAAATACAACAAAATATAGAGTAAGAAAATAATATATTAGATAAAGGTTGGAAGAAATTTTGGTGGAAATCAACTTGTGTGAATCGTTCACCGCTGTCCTGCGCGTAGCACCAAAAATTAATGTTTGTTTAAAAAATTTCCTGACGCCGTGGTAATTAATCGATTTTAATTTTGAAAATTGCAAATGACAGGTACAGTACACTTCTATAAGCAAAAAAAATTAAACTTGCTATCGGCTTTATTTTCAGTCATGCAACATTTTAAAAAAATGATTTTTTTTTGCGAAAGCTGGATTGCAAAGCAAAATTTATTTTGCAAAATCTATTAAACACGTCTTAATAAAATTTACAGTGTTGTTTTACTATATCATAAAGTATTTCTGGGTAAAATATGAAGGTACTAAGAGTAGCATAAATGGTTGAAAAACGTAAAATGCGAATACTTGTTTTTGTATGGCTTTGTCGCAATTATTGCTATTTTGCAACAAGGGTGACTATTTTTTAAATTTCTAACTAATTCTATATTGTAGGAAATTTAATTAAGCAACTTTTATATCAGCACCACTTTTCTCAGAAATGAATAATTTTAAAGTTATAATCAAAAAACCAATAAAAAAATCGAATTGTTCCTTCATATTTTGACATTTTGATTATTTAAACAATGTTCCGGACCATTTTGAGTGGGAGGATAACTCAAATATTATTATTTGAGTCATTTTCAAGCAATTTCTGCAAAAAAAATTTGAGTCACCTCTCAACGTCCATCTGAAAACAGATGCCCTGAAAACAGAAACCCTGGACTATAACGATTTCCGCAGTGATATTCCAAACGTCCACAAATTTAATTTCTAACTTAAATTGAATAAGATGCCACAAAGAAATAGCTTCAGAACAATATTCTCAGAATTATTAGCCATGAATATCGTTTTTTAATAGAATTTTGACTGAAATTTCTATTCGTGATAACTTTTAAACGGTCAGTTCTATGTGTCTCACGTTTTGTTCAAGCATTAAGGTCGGTCCACATATGCGGACCGAACTCTTTGCGAACGCTATATTCGTATAATTTGAAAAACGGGACGAACCGCTTGCGAGCTGTTCGCCCGTCGGTCGTCACGGACCACGACCTGTCGGTTTTAGGAACGAACATAAAGGATATTCGCAGTTTAATTGGGATATCGTACGCAGCGTCTATTCGTGTGTCAAATCGAGATTGTGTAAATGACGTCTTCCTAGAGATAAGACGTGAGAAACACAGTGTAAATAATTGCTGTCTTTATTTACATTTAGAATGTGAGTTTGAGATAAAGTTACAAATTAAATAAATTATTTACATAAACTTCGTACAAGTTGATTCGTAATTGGTTCGTCGCTTTCCATGGATTGTGATGAGTGTGCGATGAGTTCGCTTTAAATATATTTTCAACGAACTGTACGCGAGCAGTTCGCTAACAGTTCGGCTGGTTTGGTTTTAAAAAATTTGTTTTTTGGCAAAACTCTGTGAAAAATTGCCGACTGAATGATGGACTTTTCTACGGTAAATTTATGTTGAAATTTTTTCAAGAGGTTCTCCATCCAGTTTTTTAAATGAGGCGAAATAAAGTGTAAAAATAATGCGCCGAGATGAAAATGTACATTGCTTACTCTGAATTTCTTTGAACGTAATTTTGAGTAGGTACATTTTAATTTAAATTATAAAAAGTTTTATATAAATTACAACCAAGGTGACATGGATTCCATTCTCCTAATCATTCCCAGAATTAGCGTTCAATAGCGTTGTTTAATAATATACAGAGCGAGTTGTGAATTTTGACTAAAATTTCTATTCGTGATAATAAATCCTAAACTCGATCCTAAGAACAAGCTACTTTTCTGCACAATGGAAGTTAACAGAAATCATTACGATTTCAAAACCAGGAAAACCTCCAATTGAGATTACATCCTACCGACTCATCAGCATATTACCAGTTATAGGCCTGGATCCCGCGTACCAAAAAAAAGTTGATTAATAGCAAGCCGAAAATTTGTTAATAGCTTAACGGTGTCTAGTCCAACAAACTTTGATGTATGGGAACACTGGAACAGGGGAAGTTTTAATTGTGGAACAGTTTGAAAATTTGGAAGGTCAGATTACGAAAACGTCCCATGTATTTTGCCGAACAGAACATCCAATTGATTTGTTACTCTCGTCAATTAAACTCCCATGCAAATGTGTTCCATTCATTAAAATGCCCAGTTGGTGATAAACACCAGTCTGATTTTTGCATGAGAGTTTAATGAAATAGTAACAAATCAATTGGAGGTTCTGTCCGACAAAATACATGGAACGTTTTCGTAGTCTGACGTTCCAAATTTTTAACCTGTTCCACAATTAAAACTTAACCTCTTTCAGTGTTCCCATACATCAGTTTGCTATTAATCAACTTTTTGGTACGCGGGGATTCAGGTCTATTATATCCAAAGTCGCAGATAAAGTCATTGCAAGTAGACTGATGCTTGATATACAGAACAACAATATTATACCTAATCATCAGTTCGGTTTCTGCCAAAAACACGGCACAACTGAACAAATGATAGTGGTGGTGGAAAACCTACAATCAGCCTTCCAGGAAAAGAGCTTTTCAATGCCATTTTCATTGATGTTAGTCGGAGCATTTTACAATGCCTGGCATCCAGGATTACTATTCAAACCGAAGAAAGCAATTGCTCAGCCGCTATACACGATACTAAAATCATACCTCGAAGGAATATATAAACTCGTAAATATAACTTTTCTTTCAAAAATTATATATTTTTTTGGACAAACATTTACTGTATAAATCTTTGTCCAAAAAAAAACAGAAGTAGATTCGAAGTTCGCTCAACCGAGATTGATTTTGACAGGTTCGTAGTAGGAAACATACAACACAAAAATTCCTGCCTCACACTATTAACTGCTCCAATCAACTTAACTTTTCATTAAAAAAAGAAAAATTATTGGAAATAGTGGGAGTGTATACTAAACTTATAAAATTTTGTGGAATTTATTTCTTCAAAATATTTTTTTTTGTACAATAAATAATTTTATCATTTATTATTTATCAATACACTATTAGTCCATTGAAATGTTACATTTTTTAGGCCGTACCTTGCATTTGTTAGGGAAGTCAATTTAATTTTTTTTAATGTGTAGGGGGATCAGTAGAAGCTTAAGTTCACGTTTTTGGGGTCGCCACCCTTGTCCCCCTGCCGCCGTGTTGAAAAAGGGGTGCAAAGGGGTTTCGCGCTATATTTCGTAAACTACCAACCCAACGGAAAATGTAGCAAATGTAATTTTCTACAGTTTTGTTTTTATTACTTTTTATCGTCAAGTGACCAACAAAAAAGTTATAAACAAAAATAAGTAAATTTTTTTTAACAAGTTTCCTTTTGGAGGTTATGACTTTTTTGCAGTTCATTTTACAATAAAATAACATTATAGCAATTTTGTAGAGGGTTTTTCAGCGAAGAATTTCCACTATAAGGGTGTTTAATTCTATTTATTTATTTAGGCTTTACAGTGCTCCAAACTTGACTAGATTCTTCTTCCGTATTCTATCCGGATTTTTCTTCCGTAGAGCCATTCTTTGGAATAAATAGACGATTCTACAAAATACTGTTGATTTCATCCTTCACAACGTCGTCTTCTGGTACCTAGTTCGGCCATCATGCATCCCTAAGGAGAGTTAAAATTCATCACTAAAGACAACCTCATACTATTTCTGCTCTTATGCTAATCGTGTTCTGCTCTATACAAGATGATTAAGTCGATGGTCAGGGGTAATCGTTGGGCTGAGAAGTTCGTAGGCACTTTTAACAATTTGTAACATACATTTTTTTTTATTTTATTTAATTTTATTTGATTACCTCTTCATTGGTGCTAAATTTCTTTCCAGTAAGCATTCTCTTGCAAAGCTTTTCTCAGCAAAGCCAAAGCCAATTTGGAGATTTATAGACCGATTAGCCTCCTCAGCCAATTATATAAGTTATTTACGTGAATAATAGTTAAGAGAATGGAAAGAAAGTTCGAGACTTATCAATCAAGAGAACAGGCAGGATTCCGAAAAAAGTTACGGACCATCTACAAAGTATAAAAACCCTAATAGAGAAAGTAGTGGAATACAATAAACCTCTAGTTCTAGTTTTTATCGATTTTCATAAAGCCTTTGACACAGTTGAGCTTAGCAAAATATTACAGGCGCTTAAAGAATGCAGGCTAGATTATAGGTATACAAAATTATTACACAAAATATACTTACAGGCAACAACCACTGTTAAGTTACATACTAACAGTAATCGCATAAAAATAGAACGGGGGGTTAGACAAGGAGACCCAATGCCACCTAAACTTTTTAATACGGTCTTGGAACATGCTTTCAAGAGTTTGGATTGGATGACAAAGGGAATAAAAATAGATGGAGAATACCTAAACAACTTACGTTTCGCCGATGATATAGTCATGGTAGCTGAGGATCTAGGTATGGCAAGAGAGATGGTACAGGAACTCGTTGTAGCTACAAAAAATGTAGGTTTAAATATAAACATCTCGAAAACAAAAATAATGACAAATTTGGTACCCAACCAGAAATCAGTATTGGTGGGAAGGAAATAGAACTCGTAGATAGATATGAATACCTGGGACATGAAACTACGATTGGCAGGGATAACCAGACTCATGAACTGAAGAGAAGAATAGGTCTTGGGTGGGCAGCATTTGGTATACTGAGAGAAACTTTTAAAAGTGAGTTGCCCACATGCCTAAAGAGAAAGGTATTTGATCAGTGCGTCCTCCCAGTATTGACGTACGGATCTGAAACACTTACCTTAACTAAAGCCTCGACTACCAAACTAAGACTCACGCAGAGAAGAATGGAGCGGTCATTGTTAAGAATAACTCTGCGAGACAAAATCAGAAACGAAGAAATCAGAAGAAGAACAAAGGTGACTGACGTCATCGAGAGGATAGCCAGGTTGAAGTGGAGATGGGCAGGACACATAGCCAGAATGACAGATGGGCGATGGACGAAGAGGTTATTAGAATGGAGGCCAAGAGAAGACAAGAGAAGCGTCGGTCGACCGCCTACAAGATGGACTGACGACTTAAGAAAGGTAAATAAAAACTGGATGAGAGCGGCGCAGGATAGATGGGGTTGGAAATGAGGGGAGGAGGCCTATATTCAGCAGTGGACTTTTGAGGCTGGATGATGATGATGAAGCATTCTCTTGAGGTCATCGAACAGGTAGTAGTCACTGGCAGCCATATCTGGTGAATACGGTGGCTGCGAAAGCAATTCGAAACCCAATTCATGAAATTATGCCATCGTTTTGATAGATTTGTGACACGTCTCATTGTCTTGGTGAAATAGCACCATCTTCTTCTTCAAATGGGGCCGATTTTTCGCGACTTAGTCCTTCAAACTCTTCAATAACGCAATGTAATAGTCTGTTAATTGTTTTTCCCATTTCAAGATAGTCGATGAATATTATACCATGCGCAGCCGAGTGTTGCGTCTTTCTACGCTTTGGAGTCTGTTCATCACATGCATTCCACTCGGCTGACTGTCCATTGGTCACAGGTGTGAAATGATGGAGCCATGTTTCATCCATTGTGACATATCCACGTAAAAATTCCGTTTTATTACGATTGAACAGCTTCAAACACTTCTCAGAATCATCAATTCGTTGTTATTTTTGATCGATTGTGAGCTCTCGTGGCACCCACTTTGCACAGAGCTTTCGCATACCCAGATATTCATGCACAATATCTCCAACACGTTCCTTTGATATCTTTGGAGTCTTAGCTATCTCGAAAAACCACTTTACGGTCATTAAAAATTATTTTGTGGACTTTTTTGATGTTTTCGTCGGTAACAGCCTCTTTTGGCGTCCACTGCACGCAGCGTCCTCGGTGCTCATTTCGCCTCTTTAGATAAACCACTTCTCAACAGTTGATTTTCCTGGTGCAGAGTCCCAATAATGACCAAGCGTTGGCTTCAACATGATTTTTTTTTGCCAAAAAGCAATGCTTTATTAAGACATTAGATTCCTTTTTATCCATTTTTTTAAACTATCACAAATTGCTTCACTCAAAATGCTATATCTCATAAACTAATAGTTCGATAGCTTTCAAAGTTATACACGCATCGTCTGAAGGTTAGGGCTGACTAAAAGTCATATGGATATTTATGTGTCAGCCTACGAACTTTTCATCCCACCTGTTAAGTGGTAGCACCCAGTGTGGCCGAAGTGATAAAAGGCCAAAACTGCAAATTCGACGATAAACTGGTCGTATCCAAATTGGTTTTCCATGCAATAGAACTGCGCATCTAAACTTCTGTAAACCCTATTCGCAATTTTCCGAAAAGAAAGTCGAGCTTTTCTTTTGCTGTAAATGAAGTTTACAAGTCTTCGTACTCTAAACGGTGTAAACGACTTTCACAAAACCCAAGAAGTTTATACCGCTAAATTTTGATCGGTGCTAAACTTTATAAAAGTTAAAGTTTTTAGTAGTTAAAAAATTTAGAAAAACAAAATAAATAAAAACGAAAACCTAAACTGCAATGATTAAAATTAAAATCGCTTATTGTTTTCTCAAGAAAAGCCCGTATATCAAATTTTATTAAAATAAAGTAATTTATAATGGCTGTTCGGCATCTACGTCACTTAGTGTACAATATGGAGTAATAAACAAATGCTAGGTTGATAAGTACTTGGATCCTATACAAATGGACCTGATTTCTATAAATATGATCAAAGAAAAACATTTGTTTGAAAATCTGTCGAAGCAAAGATTGCAATATAGTCAGCCATCAAACAGTTCCTTCATATTTTGTTAGTTATTAGTTTACATAGAGGATCATACTTGGCGACGAGAACTATTAGATTTTTGCGATTTATGTGACTACAGAGCTTATCTAATACTTTACAAGCGGCCCAGAATCTGGCAAACGCCTCGATATTACTTCACAGATAATAAATCTTCGGATTGTAAGACATGTCGGTGGACATTCAAGTGTTTTTGAAATAAATTTACTACAGATAAGTTATGTTTTTATTGTTTAACCCATGGAATATTTAATTGTGGCAGTCACTAATAATCTATAAATTAAAGGCAGAAAGTAAGTGGTAAGTGCAAAACTTCTATACCAAGTTATTTTTTCTTGATTGTTTCTTCTACGGTTTTAATTAGTATTAATAATCAAAAATGAACAACCATTTTCAATAATGAATAGCCATTTTCAATTTCGTTGCAACACGAAACTACAGCCGCGTTATTATTTCAGTCCAATCAGAGAGTGCAGCAAGCACCTCTACCGCTTTCGAAACTTATTAGTCTCTCATCAGGAGGCACATATGCTGCTCTCTCTGACCCAACTAGGACAAACTCCGGCGTGAAGTCACGAATTGCAACGAACGAAATGGCAGGGATGCCCTAGCGGCAACTGCTATCAAAAAAACTAAGTTTTCAATCTAATAGCACATAACACAACATCCAAAAATGTCATTCTACATCCTACCAGAGTGAAAACAATGGGAACCTTCTCTGGTAACACCTCCGAGGCTTCTACAATTTTTATGCCATACCGGATGCTGAGACTAAGGAAGATGAGGGAATTTTACAATTTATAATTCACGTCCCATCGGCTCAACGCGGTAAAGTTCCAACGAGATAAGTAGTTTTTTTTATTATTAATAATATTCACCACCATCATCACGGTCCTAGGAAGGGGCATCGACCTTCTCAGGCTTTCTGCGCCATTCTGATCTATCCGTTGCTTGGATTTTTCAGTTGGCAACACCGATCTTCTCAGCAACCTGCATTGCCCCGTCTACCCACTCAGATTTGGTCCGCCCTGTCTTCTTACTCTATTTATAAGAATTATGAGAAATTTAAGAGAAATATTATTAAACTAAAAAGGGGTAGTTCCCTAGGTTGGCTGTATACGATATAGTTAAAAATCTCTAACATGAAGTAAAAACCACTTCTATGTAATTGGTATATTTATTTACTAAATTTTTTTTTAAATCCCAATGGATTGAATAAAATGTGTCCAATTCAGAACGTTTTTTTTACCTATCAGTCCATCATCAGTGAATCTAAAATAGAATAAGTAATCCCACTATTAAAATTGAAAAGATGGTTGAAATTTTGAAAGTTAAAAATGTGGTTATGATTACTTACTCAAATACTTGCTAAATAGCCCCAGAACCAAACAATGGTTGTAATTATAATTAAATCTGCTTTCTGTCACTTGCTATTGCGTGGAATAGATTTCCGACTTATTCCGACTTATATGCTTTAAATGATGACGCACTGGTAAAGAATCGTGGACTTAACTGTAAATGGAGCTTCGCAGGCCACATTGCTAATCAAAAGACAAAAAGACCAATGTCGGAACGCAACAAGACAACATTGGAGACCTTACTATGAGTTGTTGATATTAAAAGAATAGCAGGAACAAATAAAAAGTGTTTTAAAAATATAAATCTTTACTTTTGATAAGCTTATAAACACGGAATTGTCTTCAACGTTGTGCAAAAAAGGTAAAACTGCTAGGCAAACAAACATCCTGGCGTAAAATGTGCTTTGCACACGAATTATATCACAAGGATTTACTGTAAATAACTTCTTATTAATACTGTAAAAAAAAGATTATAAAGGGATTTATTTTAATTTAATTTAGATATTACTTGTTTCATGTTTTTATTACTAGACCAGTAAGGATCTGCGAAAAAACGTCTATTTTTGGATGTGAGAGGTGGCATTCGGATTTTTGCAGATAAAGTTAGGTGACACCTTCAGTAATAATAATTGACTTATGCTCCTTCTCAGATATGCCCGGAACATTAATAAAAAAATTAAAATATTTTCTTTTTCTCTGCTTTCTTTGCTTATAACTTTAAAACAATTCGTTTTGGAACAAAGTCGTAGAGAAATAAAATAAAGATAATTGAATAATATATGATACACGACTGGTAAAAAATGTCTTAAGGTATTACCTTTTCTGCAATATAGCAATAAATACAAAATAAGGGAGCAAAATAAGTCTGTTGTTATTCAATATTTTTTTAACCACTTTGGTGGCATTTAGAACCTTAGTAATTCACTTAGGAAATTCTTTGTAACATACTTAAATGGTGTACCAAATTTCATTAAAATCGACCTAATAAATTTTGCATAATAAATTTGCAATCTAAATGTTTTTAAAAAAGTTCAAATTTTTAAAATCTTTCTGAACAAAAAGTAGACCATTTAGAAGTTGGCTAATTTTTTTACATATAAAGAGGTGCTCTACCTATCTAATACACTTTACAGAATTAAAATCGGGTTATTTAAGGGGCCCCAGCAATGTTTAAAATTTATAAACAATTTTTTGGCTTATAAACAAATAGCTTTGTTTAATAACAAAAAAATTTATTTTTAGCAATGCAAATAATTAAAACCGGTATAATTTGACTTAAACTTTCAAATGCTGTCAGAAGAATTGCTATTTTATTTTTTAATCAAAGGTTATTCGCGTTCAAAAATTGCAATTTCTCGATTTTTTGAAAGTTCCACCGCGTTTATCTCGAAAACTATGCATCCTACGAAAAAACTTGCAAGAACATTTTTTGCTTAGAACTACCCAAGAAATACAAAAAAATCCGGATCAACTGTTACCCAAAAAATTCGTGTTCTACGGGTCAAAATACATAAAAAACTTGGGTAAGTCCATCTAAATAAAGGAGCCCGTAGCACTCCCTCCTGGCTACAGGACTAATTTGTTTATAACTTTAAAACATTGCTGAGGCTGCTTAAATAATCCGATTTAAATTATGTAAAGTGCATTAGATAGGTGGAATACTTCTTTATATGTAAAAAATTGACAAATCATTGTATGTTCTAGTTTTTGTTGTGCAAGATTTTAAAAAATTTTAATTTTTTAAAAAAAGTTAAGATTGCAAAATTATAATGCAAAATCTAGTAAGTCAATTTTAATGAAATTTGGTGTACGGTTTTAGCACATTCCAAAAATTTTCTAAGCGAATTAGGAAGGTTCCAATTGTAACCTAAGTGATGGAAAATCATTGAATAAGGACAGGCTTGTTTTGCCCCCTTATTTTATATTTATTGCTATTTTGAAGCAAGGGTGATAAATAAAGACATTTTTAACCAATCGCATCTGATAGAAAGTTTAATTATCTTTGTTTTATTCCTTTGTTCTAAAATGAATAATTTTTAAGTTATAAGCAAAAAAAGTAGAAAAAAAACGAAATTTTTTGAAATTTTTAATATTTTATTTTTTTTATTAATTTTACGGGCATATTTGAGAAGGAGCATAAATCAATTATAATTAACGAAGTTATCACCTAACTTTATCCGCAAAAATCTGAATGCCACCTCTCACATCCACCTTAAAACAAATCCTTACTGGTTTATACTATAAAGAGCAGTTTTTATAGAGCAGTTTACTTTTGTACAGTCGAAAAAATGAAAGAATACCCATGAACGAACATATAAAATACGCTGTATTTTCCTGGCACCGTGTCACAAAGAAAATTGTCCAGTGCAAGTACATGTAACAATAATTATTACATGTACTTGCGCTGGCCAATTTTTTGTGTGACACGGTGACAGGAAAATACAGCGTGTTTTATATGTTCGTTCATGGGTATTCTTTCATTTTTCCTACTGTACATCTTATGCTGTATGGTAGAGTGGACCCTTCGACCATTTCATTGGCTGTCGAGTGTCTCGCAATAATCCAAAACAGTCGGAAATTTCTGAAATATATTTTATGTGCTCGTTAAGCATAGACAAAGGAATGAATGAATATACTAGATTGACCAGTCCTTTATGAACCGTAATATCGTCATTCTGCAGTAGGTTATTCATTATATTGTTGGATTACACCTCGGGCCGTATAATTACCAAGGCGTAAATTGGTATTTACGGTCGAGCTCAGCCCGTCGAACGCTAACCAGTTATACCATCGCTGGTTACGTTACGGAACGATAATCACACGTTGTCTCAGCTAAGGTTATACGAGTATTTTGGGTTAGTTTTAGTTATAATCATTTTCATTCGATCAATTGAATTTCTCGCATCTAAAATGGTTTGTAATGTTGTAGTACGACGACATAGAAATAAAAAGATAACGTGATGCCTTATATCTGCGAGATAGGCGAGAAGATTAGCAACTAACTAAATTTAATAGTAATATTCAACCGAAACAAACCTTTTTTAGCAATATTCACGGATACTTGGAATACGAAGGGAATACTAAGATAAAAATGAGGGAATATACAGGGTGTTTCATTAATAATTATCCACAAGGAAGAACTTCCTGTAGTTGGCTGTATACCCTTAATTACAAGTGAAATTTAATAAAAAATTTTCCTCTTGGTAAAGGGTATATTAGTTTAAAAAACCCTAAAGGGCTACACACATAAAATCAAAACGTTTTCGCTCTATAACAAGAGCATCATCAGTGTTACATGAACATGGTGAGCAAACCAAAAAATACAAAGGTCAAAGCCTTTCAAAAAACAGACAAAAGTCTTATATAAATGAACAACTCAGTTGCCTGCCACCTATTATAACATAATGACCTAGTTACCTTTTGACCCACTTACCACGTGTGGGAGTAATATGTTGCCCTAGGGCCGTATCCTTAGGAATTTTATCCATCCTTTGGATTTTTTGATGTGTTCATTTATATAAGACTTTTGTCTGTTTTTTGAAAGGCTTTGACCTTTGTATTTTTTGGTTGGCTCACCATGTTCTTGTAACACTGATGATGCTCTTGTTACAGAGCGAAAACGTTTTGTCTTTACGTTTGTAGCCCTTTAGGGCTTTTTAAACTAATATAGCTTTTACCAAGAGGAAAATTTTTTATTAAATTTCACTCATTAATAATTGGCCATGTAGTAACTGGAGAAACCTTAGCACAAAATACGAAGATTTAACCTAAAACACTTAAATAACATGTGGCTCCTGACTGAGTTACAGGGTGTTTTATCTAAAAATTTAAAAACTATTTTTGCTCAGGATTTTAAAACTGTTCGACGTATCCTTTTCATACTTGGCAGAAAGTGCGACTACTATACACCCTGCTAAATTATTATAAACAAACGTTTTTAGCTACTACCAGAGGGGTACGACAGGGGATAGTGAATGGCTGATTCTTCTCAAATTCTACGCCACTGGAGGAATTACTATTTTAGTGCCATTTTTAGATTCTCCAATACCTACTTCCTAGGTAAATAATATACACTTCATTGGTAACAATAAAGTCATTAGTTTTCGAGATATTTGAAGTTAAATATGAAACGGCACAGTTATTTTGATTAATTTATGATATGATTCATATGATTAAAATTTAAAAATTATTTGTACCCAGTACTTTAAAAGTATTTGGCCTATCCTTATCGTAGTTAGCAGAAAGTGTAGGTACTGTACACCCTACTAAATTAAGATAAATAAACGTTTTTTGCTACTACCAGAGGCGTACGACAGGGGATAGTGGCTGGTTGGCCCTTCCCAAATTCTACGCCACTGACGAAATTTATATTTTAGTGTAATTTTTTGATTTTCCAATACTTTTTATGTAAATAATATACTCTTCATTCGTACCGATAAAATGATTAGTTTTCGAGATATTTGAAATTAAATTAATTTGAAATTAATTATTTGAAATTAATTTTAAATTAAAAATGAAGCGACACAATACATTAGTCAAAATAACCGTGTCGTTTCATTTTTAACTTGAAAGATCTCGAAAACTAATGACTTTATCGTCACGAATGAAGAGTATATTATTTTCATAGAAAGTATTGGATAATCTAAAAATTGAACTAAAATAGCAATTCCGCCAGTGTCGTAGAATTTGGAAAGGGTTAACCATTAAAAAAATGCCAAGTTTCTTGTAAAAAGTATATATTAAAATACCCTAAATAAGGGTCAAAATACAAAACGTTTTCGGATTAAGAAATCCATCATCAGTGTTTAAAAGCCCTAAAATTAAGTATAACCTAATTAAATGAAATAAAAGTTAAAATTGACAGAGGTTTTCAAGAACAAGAGGTCATACTTACAAAATTTGCATGCCTGAGCCACCAAAATGTATAGGGTAAAAACCCTTTAAATGTAAATAATAAAGATGTTTTACATATTTATATAAAATTCATCGGATGTAATAGATTAACCTGGATGTTACCCAGGGCAACACAGGACTCTCCCCACGTGGTTGGAACTTTTTTTGGTGAAAACCTCACATATTGGATTTCAATGGCCAACTGACAAGTGAATTAAAGAGCAACCCGAAATGACACCAAGAACTGTCAATGTAACCTAGTTGTAATATTACTTCAGCCACAACGTTAAAGATTAATTTAAATGTTTTAAGATAAAAAACAGTATCAAATTTACAAATATTAAAAATAAAAGATGTTCACAAAATATGAAAGATTTTTTCCCTAGAAATAATGCATTAATTAAGTATACAAAATAGGGAAATGAAATGTTTACGTTACAGGAAGTTATGCAGTCAACAATACCAATAGGTGTTGTATTAGTGGTATAAAATTGTCAATACGATTAGACAAATAATGGTAAAGGCCTTATACTAGGAACACAAAATAGTATGTAATGTGTACATATGTGTACGATTTTAAGAGTATTGATGAAATGATAATTGTTTAATGACTGATAACTTACTTGGTAGTCGACCCAACATAAATTGTATAAAGATAGAAAAAGTGATATGATAATTGTAAAAATACTGTTTTGTTTTTATCTGATATTTATCTGAAAATGAGACTAAAGTAACTTGATGAAACTGAGTCCTCCAGAGACCTGACATCAAATTGGTTAAAAATGAAATGGTTGTAAAATATGGGGGGGAGTAGGACGGTATGAGAAGTCTGACATAGTATGTTGTGATATTGGACCATGGAAGATGTGTAGTGTGTTGTTATGAAATAAGAGTTATCTAATCTATAAGCTATGAGATGAGGCTAAGAAAAAGGTGGCTGGAATGAGACTCAATTCTGATGGATGTGGTTGTATATGTGATGTAGGAGCTGAATTTTGGAAAATTAAAGATAATGTAAAATAATGTGGATGTAAGAGGATGAGGTACAAATGAATATTAAAGAGTTAAAGTAAGATGTTGCTTATCGACAATTGGGAGTGAAATAGATGTATGTGGTAGTCATGAATGGTGTAGCAGAGAAGAGGAAATTGTATCTGATGTGGTTTATGAAAAAAGTTGACGGTGTAAGGGTTGAAAATCTCGGTTTAAGCAACATCTTACTTTAACTCTTTAATATTCATTTGTACCTCATCCTCTTACATCCACATTATTTTACATTATCTTTAATTTTCCAAAATTCAGCTCCTACATCACATATACAACCACATCCATCAGAATTGAGTCTCATTCCAGCCACCTTTTTCTTAGCCTCATCTCATAGCTTATAGATTAGATAACTCTTATTTCATAACAACACACTACACATCTTCCATGGTCCAATATCACAACATACTATGTCAGACTTCTCATACCGTCCTACTCCCCCCCATATTTTACAACCATTTCATTTTTAACCAATTTGATGTCAGGTCTCTGGAGGACTCAGTTTCATCAAGTTACTGTAGTCTCATTTTCAGATAAATATCAGATAAAAACAAAACAGTATTTTTACAATTATCATATCACTTTTTCTGTGAACATCTTTTATTTTTAATATTTGTAAATTTGATACTGTTTTTTATCTTAAAACATTTAAATTAATCTTTAACGTTGTGGCTGAAGTAATATTACAACTAGGTTACATTGACAGTTCTTGGTGTCATTTCGGGTTGCTCTTTAATTCACTTGTCAGTTGGCCATTGAAATCCAATATGTGAGGTTTTCACCAAAAAAAGTTCCAACCACGTGGGGAGAGTCCTGTGTTGCCCTGGGTAACATCCAGGTTAATCTATTACATCCGATGAATTTTATATAAATATGTAAAACATCTTTATTATTTACATTTAAAGGGTTTTTACCCTATACATTTTGGTGGCTCAGGCATGCAAATTTTGTAAGTATGACCTCTTGTTCTTGAAAACCTCTGTCAATTTTAACTTTTATTTCATTTAATTAGGTTATACTTAATTTTAGGGCTTTTAAACACTGATGATGGATTCCTTAATCCGAAAACGTTTTGTATTTTGACCCTTATTTAGGGTATTTTAATATATACCTTTTACAAGAAACTTGGCATTTTTGTGATTTATGGTATACAGCCAGCTACAGGAAGTTTATTTTCCTCGTGGGTTAACCATTCTCTTTTTCCTGTCGTACGCCTCTGGTAATAGCCAGAAACTTTTTTTTAATATAATTTAATAGTTTGTACAGTACCTATACTTCTTGCCAAGTATGGAAAGGATACGTCGATTAGTTTTAAAATGCTAAGCAAAAATAGTTTTTAAATTTTTAGATAAAACACCCTGTAACTCAGTAAGGAACCACATTTTATTTAAGTGTTTTAGGTTAAATCTTCGTAATATTGTGGTAAGGTTTCTCCAATTACTATATGGACAATTATTAATGAAACACCTTGTGTAACCCAAATTAGAATAAAATATTATGTAGAATGTAGGAGCAATATTGTAACGTCTCAAAAATTCGGTACGTTAAGCCGGGTACACATACGCGAGCCGAACTGTAAACGATTATGCGAGCGCTATATTCGTATAATTTGTACGGAAGGACGAACTGCTTACGAGCTGTTCATTCGTCAAAGCGCAAAGGAATCGGAACAAATGGGTCTAAAAATGAATTTTACCAAAACAAAAACAATGACAAACACGAGCTATTCATTCGTCAAAGCTCAAAGGAATCCGAACAAATAGGTCAAAAAATGAATTTTACCAAAACGAAAACAATGACAAACACACAAGATTATAGAAACGCAATACTAACGAAACCACAAGAAAAGCTGTTAATGATTATATACAGCGTGTCTACTTAAGTTGGAAAAATATGGGAAACTTTTTTGTTATTCATTTTACGAAAAAAAGTTATTCTTTATAAAAAGTTCTGCATGCTCTAAAACCTCAGATTCAATCATCAGATATCAAATTTTGTCAATATTATACGAGGTATGTCAAAAAATATGAACTTCGTTCAAGAGTAAAGTACCTTTATTTCTCTCAATATCGAAAATTCTTATTATGAAAAGTTTTTTGGAAATAAAAACTAAGATCAAATATGCAATTACATGCTTCTAATTGGAAAAAAATATTTTCCAATTTTTTCTCAAAATTGATATTAACTTCGTTTTTATTTATTACACATACGATAACTCTTTTATTATTACTTTTGCGAAAAAAAGGTATTCTTTATAAAAAGCTCTGTATGTCCTAAGACCGAAGATGCAACCATCAGATATCACATTTTATTAATTTTATACGAGGTATGTCCAAAGATATCAATTTCACTCAAGAGTAAAGTACCTTTATTTTTCACAATATTGAAAACGGTTATTAAAAAAGTTGTTTAGAATTAAAAACTATGTTTCAATTTGCAATTACATCCTTCTAATTAAAATATTGTGAAATATAAAGGTACTATAATCTTGAGCGAATTTCATATTTTTTGACACAACTCGTATAAAATTAATAAAAGTTGATGTATCATGGTTGTGTCTTAGATTTTAGACGATGCAAAGCTTTTTATGAAGAATAACTTTTTTTCGTAAATTGAATAATAAACGAGTTATCATATTTGTAAAAATTAAAAACAATGTTGGGTATCCATAAATTTAAGAAATTTTTTTTTCAATAGAAGCATGTAATTGCATATTTGATCTTAGTTTTTAATTCCAAACAACTTTTTATCATAAGAATTTTTGATATTGAGAGAAATAAAGGAACTTTACCCTTGACCGAAATTCATATTTTTTGACATACCTCGTATAATATTGAGAAAATTTGATATCTGATGATTGAATCTTAGGTTTTAGGGCATGCAGAACTTTTTATAAAGAATAACTTTTTTTCGTAAAATTAATAATAAAAAAGTTTCCCATATGTTTCCAACTTAAGTAGACACGCTGTATATTTGGGACAGATAATAAAAATAAATAAGGGTATCCAAACAGCGGAGCTAAAGAAAGGGTCAGATAAGCCTGGGAAGGATTTGGGAGAATAAAATGCGTCTTAAAGTCTTAAATAAAAAAATACAATACTTAAAAACAAGGGTGTTTGACCAGTGCATAACCTCAATCCTCACATACGTTTGACAAACATGGACCCTGACCAAAGCAAACATGGATAAAATAATGAAGACACAAAGAACCATGGAGAGAGCAATGTTAGGAGTAAAATTAAAGGACAAAAAGCAAAACAACTGGATAAGAAATAAAACAAAAGTCAAAGACGCAGGACAACATATAGCCAAACTAAAATGTAGTTTCGCAGGTCATAACGCCAGACAAACGGACAATAGGTGGAATACCACGATACAGCAATGGATACCATGGACAGGAAAGAGAGCAATAGGACGACCCCAGCTGAGATGGGGAGATGACGTTAGAAAGATAGGAGTAACACACTGGAAACAGAAAACACAAAACAGAAGCGAATGGGTGAAACTGGGGGAGGCCTATGTTCAAAATTGTACGAATTAAGGGGCAACAGAAGAAGAAGAAAAATTTTTATAAAACCCATTATAAAAATTGTTAGAAAGGTTCTAAATTTTATTATATTTATGTTGCGTTAAGATGTTGAAATTTTGCTCCCGAGAACTGTTTGTATTGATGACAATGTTAAAATTATCTTATAAAACGATATACAGGGTGTAACGAAAATGCAGGTCATAAATTAAATCACATATTCCGAGACCAAAAATAGTTCGAATGAACCTAATTTACCTTAGTACAAATATGCACATAAAAAAAGTTACAGCCCTTTGAAGTTACAAAATGAAAATCGATTTTTTCGAATATATCGAAAACTATTAGAGATTTTTTATTGAAAATGGACATGTGGCATTATTATGTCAGGAACATCTTAAAGAAGAATTATAGTGAAATTTGTGCACCCCATAAAAATTTTATGGAGTTTTGTTCCATTAAACCCCCCCAAACTTTTGTGTACGTTCCAATTAAATTATTATTGTGGTACCATTAGTTAAATTCAATATTTCTAAAACTTTTTTGACTCCTAGTATTTTTTCAATAAGGCAGTTTTTATCGAGTTACGGCTTCTTTTTTAATATGTTTACATAAAAATTTTATTGGGGTTTTGTTCCTTTAAACCCCCCAAATGTTTGTGTATGTTCCAATTAAACTTTTACTGCGGTACCATTAGTTAAACACAGTGTTTTTTAAACTTTTTTGCCTCTTTGTATTTTTTCGGGAAGTCACGTTTTATCGAGATATTACTTCTTTTTTAATATTGTTCAAAATATACCTAAAAATGTAAATCATAAATAAATTTTCATATTTTACAAAGTCTCCATAATCGTACTTATCCATATACAAATATGTGGTGGATTTGACAAATATTCAAAATATCTCGATAAAAACTGACTTTTCGAAAAAGTACTAAGAGGCAAAAAGTGTTTAAAATATTGTGTTTAACTAATGGTACTACAATAATAATTAAATTGGAACTTACGCAAAAGTTTGGGGGGGGGGGTTTAAAGGAACAAAACCCCCATAAAATTTTTATGGGGTGTCCAAATTTCACTATAATTTTTTCTTAAGATACTACTACCATAAGAATGCCACATGTCTGTTTTCAATAAAATATCTCTAATAGTTTTCGATATATTGGAAAAAATCGATTTTAATTTTGTAACTTCAAAGGGCTGTAACTTTTTTTATGTGCACATTTGTACTAAGGTAAGTTAGGTTCAATCAAACTATTTGTGGTTCCAGAATATGTGATTAAATTTATGACCTGTATTTTTGTTACACCCTGTATTATGTAGTACATTTTTTCACGGTTTTTGCTCGAAATTTTAAACAACCGCTTGGATTGACATAAAATTTGGCGAACGAAGTGTGGATTTGATTTCTCCCCTCTACTTGTTGCCAGCCGCCGCCGCCGGTTGGGGCGGCTTCCTTCGACTGATTCGGTTTTAATAAGAAAAACTCGTGTAAAGTATATAAATCTAATAATAGTTATTTATGTACCAAGTCAGTAAAGTTACTCTTTATCGAACGAGTCTGATATTACGAGCAGAGCGAGCGTTAGCGAGCGAGGCGAATAACAGACGAGTTCGATAAAGAGTTTTTACTGACGTGGTGCATACAAAATTTTATCGCCAATCATAAAAAACATTAACACTTATTTAATTACATCCTAATGAAAAAAGAGTGTGTGTACTTGGTACGCACGTAAAACGTTATACTTCTATTATTATAATTTCAACAAAATAAATATATTTTAAACAGTTTGATCGTATTTTTATTTAAATATTAAACCAATTTTAACACTTAAAATAAAATACCAAAAATTAAAAATACCGTTAATATAGTATTTTTACTACAAAAGCGATATTACGTATGTCAAAATTTTTGACGTAAAAGAACTGTCAAAACATTAGAATGTGACTTGCCATTATTGCCATGTTTATAATAAACATGGCAATAATGAAAAGTCACAATCTAATGTTTTGACAGTTCTCTTACGTCAAAAATTTTGACTTACGTAATATCGCTTTTGTAGTAAAAATACTATAGTTACGTTATTGTTGATGAAGTGTATGTAGGCTTCCGCAGCGCAGTTCCTTTTCTCGTGATGAATAGTAGAAAATCTAGATAAATATATTTGCTAACAAATTATCATTAATGTCTGTCACCGTCCTATATATAATCGAATTAACAAAAACGCCATTTCATAATATATTTGCATTAATACAAAACCTAAAATATTTAAGAATTTTATTAATTTTAGACGAAATAAAAATTTCGTATGGCAGTAATGACGATGACAGAATGCTTTTGCATGATGGCCGATTTCGATGTTTAATCGATAGTTGTTCAAGTAATCAATATTGAATAAGTAGGTACCTAATTACTAAATCTGTAAAGTTTCGATTTATGTTTTATGAATATAATTGCAAAATACTAGAGAATTTCACTTTCTGGTATAAATTTAATTAATAATAACGTAAATTTTGTACAATATTTTTAATAATTAAAGTAAATAAATTTTAAGTTCACTCAAATAAATAATCGATTACTGTCATCCACTGCTTACATTCAATCTCAGTTAATTTGATTAATCGCGACAGGTAAAGTAAAATTCTTCTTTCAGTACAATAAAGTGTTACTTTACTGCCGCAAATGGCGTCAAATGAGTACAATAATGAATGACTTTAGTGACGGTTGGCGATAAAAGAATTTACCTTTTTCTGGTGATCATACATTCAACAACTACACATAAAACTACTTACTAACTTTTAAACTTAATTTTACACAGTAAAAATCGCATTTAGCGATCTATTTTTAAAGAAAGGTGCTACATGTTGATTGTTGAAGAGTCGGAACACGAACACTAGATAAAAAGGGAAAGAACCACACAACTATATGTATGCATAAAACCGGCTCACAAAAAACCCAACGCATTTTTGTTTTACTTGTAGGGAAAAAGGGCGAGCGTCAGCTACACCATAATTCTAAGAAGTTGCATTCGCAAAATTCGGCATACACATAGCACATAGGTAACATTTCAAAGAAGAAAAGTGATATTGTGCCGATGTGTGCTTTTTCAATGGGGGTGATTTTCACCTTTTTTCGGGGGTGAAAAAATATACGTTCAAAATAAGTCCGGAAATGGATGAACTGACTAATTCTAAGCGACTTTTGTTCTATAGCATTTTTTCACTAAAGTAATACTTTAAAAGTTATTTGCTAGTAGTTATGTTCATTTTTCAACAAAAAAAATACGTTTTTAGGCAGTTTTTTGCCAATAACTCAAAAAGTAATTATTTGCAAACAAAAACATTCTTTGCAAAAATAATGCTTCTAAAAAATAAAAAAAATGGTGTAATAATTTATAAATTCTCTAGACTCTAGACCCATTAGAAGCATAGTTGTAGCTAATGAAAAATAGCTCAAATTTCAAAGCAATTATTTCAACGTGATTTAACCAGAAAATGATGCACTTTTCGGGGGAAACTTATTTTAACTTTTTTAAAGTGTTAACAAATATTTATTTTTGTTTTTTTTTAAGTTTCTAGCATCAAAAGTAAGCAAGTTACACTCAAGAGAAAGTTGGTCTCATTTTTATTTGTATACAAAACTTCCTCCAAAAGGGGAAAAATCACCCCCTAATTAGCCTCTTAAATTAAATTAATCGTTACCGCTTCACAAGTTACTTTTCTTATGTATTATTTATATGATCTGTAAGTTTCATCGGTTCAAAGAGCTTATTTTTTTTTTAAATTTGGTTTTATTGTCATTTTTTTTTTAATTCTGAAAAAATTCTTTTTTTTTCAAAATAACTTAAAATTTATCAGTTATACGAAAAATCACAAACAGTAAAAAAATGTAGGTTTTGCTTTTATAAATATTTTGGTTTTTTTATTTTTCTGTAAGGCAAAAATTGGTTAAGATATGGCTGTTCAAAATTTGCATACACTCGTGATTATTGACTAGTTCAAACTCTTTCAACTACCCCTTCAAAAATAAGCACCTTCAACCGATGAAGCTTATAGATCATATAAACAAAACATATACGAATAAAACAGCTTGTGAAATGGTAACGATTAGTTTCATTTGGGATGATTTGCACAATTTTTTTACCAAAAAAAGAGACCAACTTTATTTTGATCGTAACTTTCTTACCTATATAAGGGCTAGAGACTTTTTTAAAAACAAGAATAAAAAATATAATTTTTTAAGATTTGAAGGAACTGTTAATGAGTTTTTCCTAAAAAGTGCTTCATCTTTTGGTTATTTCACGTTGAAATATTCGATTGGGAATTTGGCGAATATGAATCTATTTTTCATTAGTTACAACTCTTCTTTTACTGGATCTAGGGATCTCATACATATATCATTTTTTTCACTGTTTATGGGCTATATTTTTACTAAGAATGTATTTTTCGATTAAATACCTACTTATTTTTTGAGTTATTTACAAAAAAACGCTGTTTTTTTTTTGTTGAAAATGAACATATTTACTTACAAATAACTCGAAAAGAATTAACTTAGTGAAAAAATGCTATAGAACAAAAGTTGCTTAGAATTAGTCAGTTTATCCATTTCCGGAACTCACCCCAAGGGTAAAAGCACACATCGGCACAATATCACTTTTCTTCTTTGACAGGTTACCTATGTGTATGGCAAATTTCATGTCAATCTAAGCGGTTCTTTAAAATTTGTAAGTTTTCCAATATGTATTTTACCGTCAAAGAACGTAATAATGATAATTATTATCATACACCTGGCAACGCAGTGTACGCAGTTTTACAACAGTGATAAATCGATCGGAAACATTCGAGTTTCGATCTGGAGGTTAGGAGGATATATTATTGTTATTTCTCTCTAATACGTTTTAATAAGAAACTGGCATCTCTAGCTAATTTCGTAATACCCACCATAACATTTTCCCCTATCTGTATACAGGGTGCGCCAAACCTCTGGTTTTCTTTGATTACGGCTAAACTATGGGATATACAAAAAAATGTTTTTAAGGAAACTAATGTATATCAAAACCGTCTATAATTTAAAATTATTTTCGATTATACAGGGTGAGTCAAAACGACGGTATGAACCAAAGTTTTATTTTTTTTTTTAAATGGAACACCCTATATGTTAAATCATTTTTGAATATAGTTTTTAAAAATATGAAAAATTTGTATAAGGTCTTATAGGCCTAAAGTTAATAATTTTCGAAATATTTACATTTTTATTGAGAAAAATGGTAATGTTTAACCTTCTGATGAACAAGCGGGGGAAATTGTGACCCCAGGGTATGTTTTTCTTTAATAAATTCAAAAGTATTTTCAATTTTTAACTCATTATTTTTTTTATTTGACTTTAATATCATTCTAGATATCCCCGTATTTTGAAATAAAAAAAATCCCTATATTTTACGAATAAAAAATATATTCTGAAGTTGATGTTTAGTAAAATACCGTCTATTATGTGTAATTCCAAGTAGTTTTACGCTAATGACGTCGACTTTGCAAAGTAACAAGACACTTACTCAACATACACACTACACATGACACTAATACTCATGTTGTGACTGGCTGAATGACATAAAATCCATGCCAAAAAAAAATTAAAAAAAAACTTCATTTTTTTGTTAATTGCCATTTTTAACATTTTTGACATTTTTGACCTGGGGTCAATTTCCCCCCCCCCCCCCTTGGTCATCCGTGTAACAAAAAAGGTTGGTCATCGGAAGGTTAAAGGGCTGTGGATTATGTTTCGAAGGTAATAAAAATTTAAGTGGTAGGTCAAAGTTTTTATAATATAGTGTCATTTTTAAAGTGTGTTCACTATTTGCAAATTCAAATTTTTCTATTTTTTTTAAATGGAACACCCTGTATATTAGTATTGCATTTTGTAGTAAATATTACAACCTTTCTTTTGGTATAAGGTTATATTATAGCATGTTTGGTTTTGTAAATATGTATTTAAAAAAGAACTATAGATTTTACGTTTCGCGGATATTCTATATCCGCGATTATTTCATTCATAGGAGATTCTGACCAATAGAAAGCTACAGAAATCTGAATTAAATCGATAATTTTTGATAATCTCCCGTCGTTAAATATTACGTCAGATGCCCTTCGTTGCTACGAAAAAATACATTCAGTCACATTAATGACAATTAATGTTTTAAAAATTATAAAAATGATGACTTTCAATCGTCAAATATTTATAACAACTGTGTGTTTAATGGTACTTACATAAATAAATTACAATAAAATTTTGGTTTTGAACAGTTTTATTCATGAAATAATCGCAACAAATTGCACTCGACCTCTGAAATTAATATATAATTTCAGAGCTCTTGTGCAATTACAACTGATAATTTTAATTAAATTTTTTTGCAAAAGAAAATTATAATCTGATTTTAGAAACATACACTAAAATATCAAAGATAAAAATAAAAACGTAATTAAATATTAAAATAAAACGTATGCAAGTGCAACTTAATTTAATTTAATAACTTTAAAATTATGCTACAAACAATTTTTTACCATACTAATAAGTAATTAATATGGGTAAATTAATTATTAAATTAAACAACCAATTTTAAAATCTACCCTAGAAATTTTTCTACCGTAGTAACTTTATTGTACCCAATTTTGTTAGTTAAATTGTATTTACGAGTAAGATCAGTTAATCACTTTTTAATTTACCTACATCTTGAGAACGTATGTATAAAGTATGCTTTGAAACAAATGAACGTTATAGAAGTATATTATGAAGTAAATAGTATCCACGTAGTCGTGTCACAAAAGCTGGTAATAATTTCTAATGGTTTCGCCCAAAACATGTCATATCCATCAATTGTTCGGTTGAAAATTTAAAATTTAAAATATAAAAAATTCTTACAAAAATTTCAACTACAAAAGTATTACCAGCTTTTGTGACACCTGTTAATACTATTTATATTAATAAATAATTTGGCTGATACATCATTTAACATTCATTTGTTTCAAAGCATACTTTATAATAATTATGTTCTCAATAATTGTAAGTAAATTTAAAAGGTAAATTAAAAGTTTAACTGATCTTATACTCGTAAATACAATATAACTAACAATTAATTTGGCACAGGAAAATGTGTGGTAGAAAAATTACTAGGGTAGGTATCAAATTTGGTTGTTTATTTAATTTATAACTAAGTTATAGTAACTAATTTATGCATTCGTTAGTATGGTAAAATATTTTTTGTAAAATAATTTTAAGTTATTAAATTCAATTGAATTGTACCTACTAGTATACGATTTATTTTAATCTTCATTTACATTTCTATTTTCATATTTGATATTTTGATGTATGTTTCTAAAATCAGATTATAATTGTTTTTTGAACAAAAAAATTTATTAATAAAAAATCCGCAAAAACGTAAAATCTATATATTTTTTAAATATCTACAAAACGAAACATGCTAGGTACATACAACCTCATACCAAAAGAAAGGTTGTAATATTTACTACCAAAGGCAATACTAATATACAGGGTGTCCCATTTAAAAAATGAGAAAACTTTGTATTTGCAAATAGTGATCACATTGTATATTTTATGGCTATATATAAAAAAACTTTGACAATGTCATTTAAATTTTTATTACCTTGAAAGCCTAATTTACAGCCCTTTGAATATTACCATTTTTCTCAATAAAAGTGTAAATATTTCGAAATTTGTTAACTTTAGGCCTATAATACCTTATACAAATTCTTAATAATTTTAAAAAATATATTCAAAAACGATTTAATATATAGGGTGTTCCATTTAAAAAAACAAAACTTTGGGTTCGTACCGTCGTTCCGACTCACCCTGTATAATCGAAAATAACTTTAAATTATAGACGGCTTCGACGTACATTAATTTTGTTAAAAACATTTTTTGTATATCCCATAATTTAGCCGTAATCAAAGAAAACCAGAGGTTTGGCGCACCCTGTATATTACCTGTAAAAAATACCAAAATTGATTTTTGTAGCATATTACAAAGCTTTAGATTCTCAAAATATGTTTCGCTAATATTGTGGAGAATTAAATTAAATATCTTATTCGACTTCAATCATATCGGCATTTCTCTGTCGTACATCTAAATTGAACTATTAACTGACAGTATATCAATCGAAGAAATGAGACCGTCACCAATCCCCTTGAACAACAAAACCATAGTCGAAATAATACTAATTTATTGACAATATAGTATTGTGGTGCTCCAATACACGCACCTTGTTTTAAATAATAGATGAAGGAAATACATTAAATACTAAAATCGATAACATGTTTATGAACAAGGATGAATATGAACGAGCTTTTGATAAAACATTTAAATGAAATTTTTGTGTTAAATAATTCTCACAATCTGCCATATTTACTGCTAATTGTGGAAATGGGATAATATTTGGTAAATATAAAAGAGACAGTGTAACAAGATTATTAATCATCGTTTTCATATATTTCAAATTGAAATAAAAATTTTTATTTAAAAATATTCTAATAACATCGTCTCTACTTTTCTAAAGAAACTTTTTAGCACCGCATTACTTAATTTGTTCAGCGAAATGTCAGCACAAAAATAAAATCTTTGCAGAAATTTTCATATTTGGAGCGCTTTTTTCCTGATGAACCGATTAAGTTATTAAAACTGGTTGTTTTTGGACGAAATTTTTTATCCTTTGGACAATCACAGGAATTTTACACTCTTTGCAAAATAGTACATTTGTGTCCATACTAAGATCTATTAACAACATAAGATAATTATGCAGATGGCATCGTGATTGTGGCAAGACTAATAATACAGTGAAAGATAAGAGGAGAAAGGAGCCTAGGAAGAAGGAGAGTGTCACGATTGAAGAATTTAAGGGACTGGTTTCAATGCAGTTCTACAGAACTCATCAGAGCAGCGGTAGATAGAGTAAGTATAGTGATGATGATATCCAACCTCCCTCCGACGGTATTTACTTAAAAAAGAAGAAGTCTGTACCAAATTAAAATTTAGCAATATGCGGTTCTTGGTTTTTTGAAGGTCGTTTACAATGAGTACGAACATGCGCAAATTTCCATCAAATAAGTTGTTGAACTAGTATGATACCTGGCGGATAGTTATCCTTAGAGAAGCCGGATTTTTTCTTGGAAAATTGCGAATAGGGTTCACCTACATTGAGATACTGTGTTAAAATGTTATCGAGCATAACACTTCGATAATCGAGATGCAACCGAATCGAGAGGCACATAATCATTTTGAATGGTGCAGTTAATGACTGGCTTGTGACCAGGAATGAAATTGGTTTGTCTTTAGTAATGAATCTCGATTCTGTTTAGGAATGCATGATGGCCGAACCAGAGTCAGAAGACAATGTAGTGAACCCGCACCGTTAAGACTATGGTGTAGGGTACCATTGCATGTGGTTCAAGGTCATCTCTAATCTTCGTCACTGAGAACATGACAGCTAGGCGATACGTAAAAGAAATTGCGAATCCTCATCTCATACCCTACCTTCAGACTCTCCAATATCCAATCTTTCAGCCGGATTTCAGCGTGGACTTCTTTGAACTTACTGGAGTCAGTCTTTTGCGCTGGCCGTTAGGATGCCCAGATTTATCCTAAATTGAAGATGTATTGAACATAATGGGTCGGATGGGTTCTTCTTAATTTAGAGCCTTCTTCTCAAACTTTGGGAGCACCTTGGGAGGAATTATTTGGGGTGTGGAACGAGATAGCCTAGAAGTAAATATATCAGATATACCACCTAATCACAAGCCACCCAAGTGCATCGAATAGTGTGCTGTATAATTGTATAAAATATCTTCACAATATAATAATAATTTATTTTTGGATTTAAATGCCACTTAGTATAAATCCTCAATTTTATAGACCGGACTCTCAAAGGAGTTTCGTTTGAAAAAATTGCAGACCGGATTCTGACTTCTGAAATGTGTTGTTGTAACCCTGGACTTTAATTTCACAGATGTTGCCAGTCTGTACTGTGGTTCCCCCTCCCCCCACCCCACCCGCTCCAATACTTCATAATATTTTTTTTCAAAAAATTCTACAGATTGTACAATAGCACCAGTAAAGTTAATTTTAAATTTGAATCGATCTCTTAAATATGACCTACATAACAAAAAATGAATCATAAAAATCGGTTCATAATTGATGGAGTAATCGCGTAACAAACATAAAAAAAAACATACAGATAAAGGCTTGTATTTGCGATGAAAAAAATAAAGATGCGATGAGATAAAAGCTTCTTTTATTGAAGTTGATTAAAAAGACTATCGCCGGACTTACAGCCATTTTTTCATAAGAAGGTTCCCACTCACCCCCACCTCTTATTTGCCAAGGTAGACTTAAACTTGTGAAATCAAATATGCGCAGAATTTTATGAAGAATACGATGTTTGGATTTCCATTGCCCTTTCATTAGGTAAATTTTGTAAAATTTTGATTTTTTAATTTTTGATATTCAATAACGCCATCTAGCGGTGGGCCTACAATTATGAAAATAATTTCCAGGCTTTTCCCGAGGCAACTTTTGTTATACATATTTTTTTCTCAAAGCTGTACTATAAACGGTTCCTGAGATATGGCCGAGAGCCGTTCTTATTGGGACACCCGGTACATAAAAGACATAAATAATTACTTACATGCATTAAGTTCACTTAATTTTATTAACTAGCGGGTTTTATTGGTTGAATTTCATCATCATCATCATCATCATTTATTATTGTCTTATATATTCTTATTTTTGCTGGTCTTGAGAGTATTTCTGATTTAAGTATGGTCATTAATGAGTAATATGCCCTGTTTCTTGCAATGATCCTGGCTGCTACGTCCTTTTCATATTTATTTTCAGATGTTATAATCGCTCCCAGGTACTTAAATTCTTTGACGACTTCAAAGTTGTATTCATTAATTGTTACGTTTTGTCTAACACTTGGTCTTGGGTTCTTCGTAACCACCATGTACTTGGTCTTGTCCTCGTTGACCTTAAGACCAACTTCCTTGGCTCCGTTCTCGAATAGGGTGAAAACTTCTTTTGCATCTCTGGTGGATTGTGCAATTGTGTCTACGTCATCCGCAAATGCTAATAGTATTTTTGATCCTTGGGCTGCAAATCCGTTTGTCAGTTGTGGCTGAGCTTTCCTTACTGCATGTTCCAGTGCGAAGTTAAACAGCAGGGGGACGAGAGGATCTCCTTGTCTAAGCCCGGTGTCACTGAGGAATTCCTCCGACGTGGTGCTGCCAATTCTGATTCGTGCGGAAGCGTTCTCCGTGTTCACCTGTGCTAATCGTACCAGCTTTCCAGGTACTCCTATTTCCACCATGGTCTGCCATAATGCCTCTCTGCTAACAGAATCATAAGCTTGTTTAAAGTCCACGAAGATTTGGTGTACGTCGCGGTTAAATTCCCAGTTTTTTCCAACACCAGGCGTAGGACGAAGATCTGGTCTATGGTCGACCTTCCCGGTCTGAATCCGCTTTGGTAGACGCCTATTATTTCCTCTGCATATGGAGTTAGTCTTCTAAACAGTATTATGGATATAATTTTGTAGGTTGTGTTAATCAACGATATTCCTCTATAGTTCCGACATATTTGTTTGTCCCATTGGTTGAGTTTGTCTGTCGATAATTAAGTTTCATGTCAGCTAACATATTTTAATATTTCAACAATTTTTTTTAATTTTGGACCCCGTTGGGGGGAATTTTCCCATTCCCCCCTCTTAGAGCCGCCACTGGTTCTCTCAAAAAATTTTAGTAAATCGTAATTGCAACAATTTCAGTCTTTATACTTTTTGTCGAAAAGTTGAAAATGGGGAAGATATTGAACAAAAACAATTGCTTTAAAATCAATCGGGTCTTACGCTCGCGCCTTTACCGCATACGTACTACCTTAAATCTTGATTTTATCAAAAAAATGAAGAAGATCGAAATGGTGCAAAATTTAATTCTCTTCATTTTTGTATAGGTTAAAATTTGTTGAAAAGTAATAATAAACGAGATGATTCAATAAATCAATAATTATGCTTTAACTGCCACTGTTTTCCCTATAACTCGGAAAATATGGACCGCACGAAAAAAATTTTAATAAACGAAATTATATAAAATCACATTTTAAACAATTCCAGTTTATATATTTTTTGTCGAAAAGTTGAAAATGGCGGAGATATTGAGCAAAAACGGTTCTCGTTTAAAATCAAGATGGCGGCTAACGCAACGGTCAAATTCAGTCGAGATTTTAAATTTGTACTTCTATTGACCCCCCTAAGGATTAGAAAAATAAAATTTGAGGCAGCTCCTAATGCAAGGTCAAATGGTATCCCGACTGGGCTACTAGGGAAGTGGGCGAGGCGCGCAAGGCCGGAACGGCAACGCACCGCGCATGCTCGTGGCAACAAGTATTTTCATACGGCTAAAGGTACCAATAACACGTATCAAAACTCAAATCACGGTCGGCAATTTTTGCAAACGATTATCCGTTCCGAGCCTGCACTATTATGAAAAATCTTATATACCCTGTAGAGATTCAATATTAAAGCACATGGGACAATCGTTTATCGACAAAATGTGACTAATATGGCATAGTTTTGTAGAAATTGATTAAGTTTTAGATTGTTTCTGTTTGGCGTTCACGGTAACATAAAACTAGCGCCTATAATTATTATTATTTTTTACTATACCCTATTTTTATATCAGCATAATGTTAAAGCTTTGTCTACACCTAAATGGATGTTTCTGTCGTATTACTTCACAAACTAAACCGAACATTTCGATAAATGTATATTTTTCCTAAAGTTGGCTGTGATTTATAAGGAAAATTTGACACATCGAAAGAAAGTTTATGAACGTGTATATATTAATAAAAAAGTTCGGTTTATTGTTGCGAACAAGAAATCAGCGACAAGCGACTCGACGTGTTTCACAGATGTTAAGAAATGTATGAAAGTGAAACCCATGGAATCAGAGTCCTTTTTTGGTTGGACCAGTTGGTGCACCTAAAACACGGATTTAATATTGTTTTTGTCTTGAAATGAAGTGTTAAGGTTAGATTTTATTTTGCAGGCAATACTGTTCTAGATCCTTTCCCAGAGATATAGAGACATGTATATTAATAATTGATTATAGCGGTAATAATACATGATAATCAAATTTTATAGTTTGTTTCTGAGAAATGTCTATTCCTAGTAATCATGGGCGAAAAGGGAAACTGTTGAATACCTACTTGATTACTTCATTGCTGATACGTAGTAGTGATACACTCAACCCTATGAACATTGTTATGTTCATAGAGTTTGCAAAATCATTATTTAAGAGTAGGGATCTTGTTTATTGTATTGTACCAATAAATACTTATACTTCATCCTAATATGAATACTTCATACTAGGTGTAATGTATAATACTTCATCATTTAAACCTAATACTTCATCACATAGACGTTAGACTAAATAAGCTCATGAGCCACTCTCTCAAACTGCTTCTCAAGGTGATTATTAACAGAATTAATCAGAAATGGAAAGAAGCAATGGTAGACAAACAATTCGGTTACAGAGAAGGATTGGGAACAACGGATGCTTTGTTCTCAATGCTAACATTACTTCAAAGATCATGGGAAGTACATAAACCAATTTACGATTGCTTTATAGAATTTGAAAATGCGTTTGATAGGGTCCAACATGATAGGCTGTTTAAGGGGATATCCTAGTGTAAAAGTCCGAAATTCATATACTTTTTTTGGGAATTTCTAAAATAAAAAGTACTGTACCAATTGTTTTGAAAATTATCATAAATATTTATTATAAAAAGAAGTATGTGTAAATCAGTTTTTATAAAAAGATATTGAAAATTAAACGATTTATGCGCCATCTACTGGCACCGTGAAAATAAAAACATAGGTCTACTGCTGCAGTGATTGGGACTAATAGAAATCCTGAAACATAAAACTTCAAAGTGATTATTGAAATATAAGTTATTTCTGTTACCCTCAACTAGGATTTTTGGAAAATATTAACATTTGGAAAAATGACGAAGCGCCGAAATTTTTTTTAATTAGCTAAAACATTTTCAGTTTCAAAAACCGCCAAATTGACATTTTTTATCCGATCAAAAAGCCCCTAGTTGATGGTATAGAAAATAACTTATGTTTTAATAATAACTTTGAAATTTTATGTTTAAGGATCTCTATTAGTCCCAATCACTGCAGCAGTGGAGCTATGTTTTTATTTTCACGGTGGCAGTAGATGGCGCATAAATCGTTTAATTTGCAATATTTTTTTATGAAAATTGTTTTACATGTACTTCTTTTTATAATAAATGCTAGTGCAAATTTTCAAAACAATTGGTAGAGTACTTTTTATTTTAGAAATCGCCAAAGAAACTATATGAATTTCGTACTTTTACCCTAGGATAGCCCCTTAAGCATCAGAAATGATTAGAATACTTGATAAAGATCTGAAACTTGAATTTTACGACATCTATATTTGAATCAAGAAGCTTTTATTCAGATAGACGGAAAAGTAAGAGACAAAATTTTCATTGAAAGCGGTGTCAGAAAAGGTTGTGCTGTCCCCAACTTTGTTTAACGTGTACTCAGAAATATCATTCAACGAAGCCTTAGAAGGGCCATGTTGAGTTTAAGTTTTACTAGGAAAGAGTAACTATTAGCAACATCAGATATGCAGATGACACAGCGATCATAGCTGAAAGTATCGAAGATATTTAATTCCTTATAGATCGAGTTACTAGATAATGATTCCATAACGGACTTGGCATAAATACATCAAAGACAAATTTACTTGTGGTTAGTACAGAAGACGTTGGCCCTATGCAACTAATTGTCAACAAAGAGTCTATTACAAATGTTAACCATTTAAAATACCTAGGATGTTGGAGAACTCATACATTAAAACCCGTGACCAGACATCTCGTAACGCGACAATTCGTAACCGGGCAAGTGGTAACGGACAACTCGTAACGGCGACAGTTCGTAACAGCGACATTTCGTAACGGCAACAGTTCGTAACTATACAAATTCGTAACGGACAATTCGTAACGTCAAAATTGAATTATTCTGTTTATTTTTGTTAACGTGGAAACTAACTGCTACTACAGTTGTTGTAATTGAAATTACGTTTTAATTTCAATCTAATTATTAATTTAACGAATAAGTACCGGGATAAACATGTTTTACAGATCTTATATTTCGTGTTTAAGAATATTACTCCAGGGAAATAAGGTTTTTGTCGGGACACTTGAGCAGCCAGGTTGCAAATGGGTTTTTTGGGTACTATATACCTAATACATTACACATATGTACAAAAATGCCCGTCACAGTTCGGACGAAAATTTTAGTTATTAACAAATAAGTGTCAAAAATGACAGTTTTTTCGTTTAAAGAGCTACAGGTAAAAATAGGATATTTAAATATCTTATTTATAGTATTCTTCTTTTAGTAGATGAGCCAATGTTTAAAACGGCAGTTTTTTAATTTTTGTCCGATCATTTGTTGCTTCGAAAATTGCAAAATAAAACTAAAATTTCGAAAATAAAAAATTTGCTATAACTTTCGCGAAAGTGACCTTACGACTTTTATATTTCACAAAAAGTTGAGTCAAGGAGTTCATATATTGCACAAAAATTTTTAAGACGATTCGTCAATTGATTTAAATTTTATTCAATTTGTTTATCCCAAAGAGCTTTTTTTGTAATGTTATTGTTCAGAAAATAATAATTACATAGAAATTCTGTGAAAACCACATGAAAGAACAATAGTCTTGTTTTCAAGTTATTGAAGAAAATCATTAAAAAGTAATTTTTGTCATTACGAAAACATTTTACTAAAGTAGAGTCATTTTTGGCTTGAAACCAATTGGAATAGCTTTGTTAATATTGACTGTAGAGTAAATTTACCTTGGAATTTCAAAAGCTGGTGTTTTTACACAAATTTTCAAAAAAAAACTTTTCGCCTATGTTAGTTATGGTCAAAGTTAGCCACTTTTATTATTTAATTCACAGTTACTTCAATATAAATAAAATTCTCCTGTAACAGTGTTAGTTACCATACTACTCCGAAACGGCTTGGACGATTTTTATAAAATTTTACAAGTATATCCTATGGGACTGAGAATAGGTTTTAATCTATTTTTCATACCTATTAGTTATAAGGGGGGTTGCCCCCTGACATTTTTTTAAATTTTTTTTGACAAAATTGTCTATCTCAATTTTATATGATGTAGGATTAAAAAATACATACAACCCTTAATTTACACTTTTCCATCACCAACCCCTATTTGTTAATACCCATCTATATATTTACATCTATAAAATTCTCCTGTCAGAGTGTTAGTTGTCATACTCCTCCGAGACAGCTTGACCGATTTTTATGAAATTGTATATGTATTTTCGGTAGGTCTTAGAATCGGTCGTAATCACAGACCATACATACTTATAGACGTTTCACGGCCATGTTAATCTTTCGGATCGAATTAACGCCATCTCTTGATTGGAATGAGAACTAAATTGACAAATTTTAGTTACGCGGGAGTTTTAAACAATAAATTTTGAGTGATTTTTGAATTAAAAAGTACAGATAAATAACAGAAAGGCAAATCAATGTTTTATTCAATAATTATACAATAAATTAAATGAAAATGAATGTCGATATAATTATACAGTAACTTAGTTATTTTAAAAGTACTATCTACGTAAAAAATACATAAAAACGTTGGTTCAAGGATTTTTAACCTCACATTTTTGACATTGTTAAGTGAAATCATAATATTTTCACCTTAAAAATGAACCTTAATGAAAATTTAACTAATAAAGAATATTTCCTGGAAATGATAAAAATATTGTAGAAGGAAGGAGAATACAGAAACAGGGTATTTAGAAAGATTTTGGATATCTTAAGATGCTGTTCACTATTTGCATGAAACTATGGCTTATAGAATAAAAAATCGAACAGATAGGTAAGAACGAAAACAAGTGGCAAATTTGTTATTAATTGATATTAATAACATTTCAAGAACCCAGATGTATCTTCCAAGAACATGGTTTTTATTGCCTTAAGGTTTTCTGTAGTAAAATGGACTCATATCACTGGTTTTAAGCAACAGGCTCCTTTTTGCAACTTATGGGTGATTTTGAAGCAAATGTAGAAAATGATTTTGCTAATTTATTAAATTAAATGTACATAATTTGTTAATAAATCTAAAATTATATTTGTACCATGCTTATGTACATACCACTTTATTTAATATAGTCGGTTCGCTAAACTCAGACGCAACTGTCTAGATATTTTAGTCGATAATTTTTTTGTTTTTTGCAAATTTTGCAAAAATTGGCAAAATTACTAACTATTTAGTGATTATTAACTATTTAGTAATTATTTTTTGGCAATTTAACTAAAATTGGCAAAATTACCGACTAAAATATCTAGAAAGTGGCGTCTGAGTTTAGCGAAAAGACTATATCTAATGGTTACAAACTAATGCTCTGAAACTATTTAAATAGCCTACCTACTTCATTAGAATAATGCAAATATTAACATTCATGAGTGAATTTAGAATCATAGCTGTAAACAGTTATCTATGAGAACAGAATGTGAAGTTGTATCTTTTGGTTGGTGATAGTGGTTAGGGAGTCAAGAAAAACCTGATAACACCCTTACGCAATCTTTGTCAAATCAAACAAAAACTGTTAAAATTGTAATAATGGTAAATTTAAGGGTTAGTTATTAATACAGTTTGTAACTTTGTGTACGGTGTACTGTAGTACTAACCCTTAAAATGTATAAATTTACCATTATTATAATTTTAACAGTTTTTGTTCGATTTCTTAAAAACGAATCAAATGGCACTTGTTATTCGGTAGACCCATTCAATTGTAATTGCAACATCAGTGTTGCACAATATTGCAATTCTTTTTAATGACTCTTTACCCATACTATAATACGAAGATGAGGAGGAAGCAATGGAAGGAGCAAGGAAAGTAGATAATAATATAACAAGACTTTGACTTATTCATGAATATTTTGCTAATCTATTAAATTAATGTACATAATTTATCAATAAAAGTAAAATTTATGTTGTAAAATATGTAGGTACTTATATCACTTTATTTAATTATTAAACAAACTAATTTACGTTATAAATTATCGTAATGCCCTATCTACATACTTCCCTAGAATATGACAAATATTAACATTTTTGGGTGATTTTGATATAGCTATAAACAACTATTTTTAAGGGAAATAAGCCACAATTTTACCAAAGAAATGATTTTATTAAAGTTTCATTATTATTTACCAGTATTTTGTATTTTGACAACGAAACCCGATTTGGGCTTCGAAACGTTAATAAAATCATTTTTTTGGTAAAATTGTGGCTTATTCCCATTAAAAATAGTTGATTATAAAAATGCCACAAGGAAATAGCTTCAGAACAACATTAGCTATAAACAGTTATCTATGAAAAGAAAATGTGAAGAACTGGATGAATATCTATCTTTTGGAGAGTGATAATGGTTTTGGAGTTAAGAAATACCTGGTAACACCCTTAGACAATCCTCAGTCACCAACCAGTTGAAAATTTAATTAAATGGGGCATAAATTAGAACCAGGAATTCAATATAAAGGACATTTGGAATATAGAAACAGTGGTCTTTGGGATAAGGGTAAAGCTAGAATGCATAAAAGCAATTGTAATTGGAACATCAATGTTACACAATATTGCAATGCTTTTTAATAACCCTTTACCCATACTACATGAAGAAGAGGAAGTCGCAATGGCATTAGCGGAAAATGTAGAAAATCTAGTTGTCTAGAGAATTATGAGAAGTACAGTTTGTTAAACCTAGGATTGAAAGAGTTTGAAAATGTTATGCATGAATACTTTGTTAATTTATTAAATTGATTGTACATCCAATCATTTTATTCAACCATTATGTGTGGTCAGTGTTATTATATGGTGTGAGAATGTGTGCATTAAGGCAAAAACAATTCACCATCTGAGGCATTCAACATGTGGTTACTCACAATAATTGCATTTGATGTCTGTTTTTGCAGCAACCCATTGTGATATCTTGTTGTTGCAATTTTATCGTTTTTATATATTTTTTTCTGAAAATTTAAACTAATACATACAACAACTATTAGATATATATAAAAATATCTTACTATCTGTTACAATCAATGACTTTGATAAATTTCTTTTAAATTTTTGTGGCTCACATTTATTTCATTTAGTTTCACTTTATTTTCTACAATTTTGCTGTATTGTTTGGCCCAAGATACCAATATTAATTTCTTCTTGAGAGGTGAAATTGGAAGCCATTCTTGAGTGCATATTAGAAAAAAATATACTTCTACCGACAATTTTTTACAAAATGAAAATGAGGTGTCGAATGAAAGCTTATAACCCAAGGATGATATTAAAGATCAGAAATTTGACTTCCTGATTTAGAGTTGCAACCTGAAGTACCTTTTTAAAGTCACCGAAATATTATAAGCGATATATAATTCGACATGCCTTAGCAAGATGAGGGCAGATTGGTTTATCACTTTCGGTTAAAAAGTTCTAAACTGAAGTGCTATATTATAGTCGAAGATATAGTACATGTGACATATCAGCTAAAGCGCATTGAAAAGTCGAGATTGAAAAATTTTTATTTCCGATTTTTAAGTCGATTCTGTTTAAACAATTATGACTGAAAGTTTAGTAAAAATTATTTAAAATTAATGAAACCGTCTATCAATCGACGCTAAGTTACACAAAGAGATCAAACATCGACTTCCGGTTCTACTATTGATCACTTTGGGTGAAAACCTAGGACTTACGAAGTCCAATTACTTGTTGGGAATAGCACCTTCTATTAAGGTATTAATTTGTTTGCGAACTAAGCAAATGAACTTTAAAATTATTAGAGCAGAAGGAATAAGAGTTTTATATATCTTAAAGTAAAATCTAGAGTATCGTCAATAAAAAGTTCTAGAAACTTAATCGAACTTGCGGTATTTATTAGACTATTGTTAAAAAATTGGGACTAAAAAAAATTCCTCTAAACGATTCGAGCCCATTCGAGTTAGGGCAAGACTTAATAGTAACGAGAACGAGATCCCTCTACTTATGGTAAATTGTAGAATTAGCAAATCTAAACGTGCTTGCTAAGCTTGAATATTTCGTTCATATAGTAAAAGGTCAGCGTTATATAGTAGTCTGCTGTGTTTTATTGTACACGACAAAATAAAAGGTAAAAGAAATTTAGGAAGAAGACGAACCTTCTGGTCACGAAATCTAAGGGAATTATTTTTGGTCTGAGATCTAGCCAACTATTCAGACCTACTGTAAGTAAAATAATAATTGCCAAGTGGATGCCACGTGCATAGACTTCATAACGAGAAACTTAGATATAAGACTGGTATGGGAGGAGATTCCTACAGGCAAAAGACCACTCGGGCGTCCCAGAATGCGATGGAGAGATAACATCCAAGCAGATCTCCGGAAAATGAACATTCCATTTGACCTTAGGTTGATGGAAAATCGAACAAATTGGAAAAAAGTTGTACAGTCAGCCAGGACCCACCCAGGGTTGAAGCGTTACGTGATGATGATGATCGATGTTGATGCCTAACCGTCAACAGAAAATGGAACCTTAAAAAGAAGAAATCTAAACTACTCCAGGTTACACTTATATCATCGGCAAACAAAGTAATTCTACTATATTAATTTTTAAGTCGGTCATGTAATAAAAAAAATGATTAGGTCCAAGATTGAACCCTGAGTTATACCACTGATTACCTACTGGAAGCTCTACATAATCCGTTAAATAGAATCTTTTGGTTTTTTTAGAAATTTGTTCTTTCTCCTCTTCAAATATATTCGAGAAGCTTCTTTTTTAACAGGATTATTACCAGAATAAGGTCTACTATCTTTACCTTGAATTATATTATTAATACATTTGCACCAATTATGTAATAAAGTCCGTGTAGTTATTGTAATAATCAAATCTATTGTATTATGTTTGTGCTCCTTACAAGAAAAAATATCCAAATTTTGTCTAATAACTTGTTGTTTTATATCAGTTACTAGGGTTTTAGATGAAGGAGATGTTTTTAAGAAATAATTTATTGTCTGTAATAGCATGTGAAAAAAATTGACAAATCCCCCCGTTGGATAGCATAACCTGTAACCCCAACCATTTCTATATTCTCTGACTCGAATTAATTCATTATCTGGATTATCTTTTCCTGTAAATAAAGAACTTTTACAAACGTCACATTTTTTACACAGACTTTTAATTTTTTTCAAAATAAATCCCGCTACATAATTGGTTACCAACTTGCTCAACTTTTCGCGTAAATTTACAATATTTGTGGGAATAGTTGGTATGTTTTGCAAAACATAATTATTAGAAATAACATTTTCCCTGTTATTACAAAAAAATGTTTTAGTGGAAGTAAACAAATTTGTGCTTCCATCATCTTCACAATTAAATGATGATTGATGGATTTTGAAGCTTGAATTCACCATCATTGTTTTAAAAATGCCAGCAAAACTTGATGGCGAGGGATTTGTATAGAGTGCCCCAAAAGCTCTAGCCTGACCAAATATATTCTCGATAGGATCCTGGTTCAAACGCCTGGGTAACACGTATTTGAATCCAGATGTTTTTAAGGCTTTCCAAATGGAAATTAAATTTTTTATAGTAAATATCCAATTTTTGAGGCTTGGGGGACGAGCTCGGTCATGTACTCTCTTTTTTTCAAATGTCATTGACTGCAACATGGGCAAAGCCTCATTTGTCCAAAATCTAATATGATCAGATGTATCACTTATACCACATCTTAAAATTTTTCCTCGCTCTGCAGATTTTCGTCCTCCATTCACCGAATCAAACAATCTATCAAAAAAGAGTAGAAGTCTGGCAGTATCTGCTGCACCTTCCCCAAGAACCTTGTTGTTGTCTGAAATAAAACAACAGAATTAACTAATACTGCAACAACAATTTTTGTCACATTTACTTACCGAGTCTACTAGCCAACATCAGTGTTGATGAAAATCGTTGACTAAAAACTTGAGCAGCTAATTTGACTTTCATTTTCTTCATTTTTGACTCCTCAATGTGTAGATCTGTGATGTGCGGCAGTGCCCTTAAGCCTTCATTATCCTCAGAAGCACAATCATTTTCATATAACGATTTAATATGTTGCCATTTTGCAGTTTTTTGGGTATTTTTGAAAGTGTATTGTAAATTTTTTTTTAGAAGATTATTCCTTATTCCTTTTAACAAATGAGGTGGATCCAGTATTGGATAAATTTTGAAATCTCCTACTTCAAAAAACCCATATTCATATTTGTCACTTCTTCCTTGTTCCAAATATTTCTTTTTTGTGTCCTTCATTAAAGAATTTAATACACTTACATTCACTCCAACTTGGTCACATATTACTGTTATGGGCTTCAAACCTATAGCTATAACATTTTGCAACACACTGGTTAAGGTGTTTCTTAGTTGGATGGATTTTGCTCCTCCTCTACTAGAAAAGCAGTAGCTTATTGGAGCTTTTATATTTGATTTTATACCTCTAATCATAAAAAAGAGAACATGATCACATATGTAGGTACTTCTTCCATCTCCAAAATCCTCAAAACCCTCAATAAAACCCTGCCTTTCATTATAATTCAATCCTGGCATTAGACTCATTTCATCAAAAATGAGTGACACAAATTTTTCAGTGTCATCAAGTTTTTCAACTTTTTGTTCCAACGACTGGAAAATGTTGCTATTTAAGCCAGGTTCAAAATGAATTTTAATTAGTAATCTATGTAAGGTGGCTTTACTAGGCAAAATAAATATTTTACATAGGAAGCGGTAAGATCTAGCACTTTGTTTGTATAAGGTTAAAGCCATTATTTTCTCATCTATAGTGAAACGACGCTGCTTTTTAGATTTGTCTGCTTCTCTAAATTGACATTTGATTAATAATGATGACATATAGTTCAGTTTGTCAATATTTTCTTGTAGTAAAAATGTTTTCTGAAATTTTTCTGATTCGGCTAGTCGCTTTTTAAAAGATAACTTTGAAATCTTGGTATGATTATACTTTTTATACAACCGCCTTATTTCAGTATAAAGTTTCTTTTTCCTTGGTGTTAGATCATTTCTTCTAATTCCACATTGTCTTAAAATGTTCTTAGGGCCTTGTTCTGAAAATAAAATATCTCATTTAATAATGTATTAAAGATACAGTTTAATTTGATAATTAAAAATAGTAATGATTTTGTACATAGTTGTACATTTATAAAATTAAACATCTGTACACTCGAGGTCTGCTTCCTGGAACAATTTTGTTCAGGAAAAGTTTATTTGATTGTATTGTGATTGACTGATTGACTAACTTAAGAGTTCCAGTGGGACATTTTGGACTTGATGTTGGGTGTTTCTTTGGGATTCTTTCTTTAGCATTGGTAACCATATCCTACTCTTCCTTTGCACTATGTACTCTTCCGTTTTCATGTGGTGATAAAACTTGGCCAGCCTTTTCGATTGAACTTATTATATCCGACTTTGCGATACTTTGTTGAGATATTGCAAAATTCAGTCCTTTTGACAGTACTATAAGCTCTTCGTTCAATTCAAATTTCTGTTGGATAGGTCGACTACTGTGTTTAGTGTAGGCTGTGTATTGTGTTTACTAAGGTTGTGTTTTTCTATAGCCTTTTGTTTATAGCATTCTGAATTTTTAGAGAGAATGTTAAGAATAAGCCACAACAATATATTTACATAATATATACACTTTACTGCATACTACTCACCTGTAGTTTCATTAAACGGAAGGGGAGTGTCAACAGTTGCTTCAGAATTGTATTCGTTGGAGCATGATACATAGTTATGGTCATTTAACTCCATACATCTTATTGATTGAGCATAACAATGATCTTGAGAGATAGCTGTAAGGGTAGTGTCAACAGTTGCTTCAGAATTGTATTCTTTGGAGCATGATACATAGTTATGGTCATTTAACTCCATACATCTTGTTGATTGAGCATAACAATGATCTTGAGAGATAGCTGTAAGGGTAGTGTTAACAGTTACTTCAGAATTGTATTCTTTGGAGCATGATACATAGTTATGGTCATTTAACTCCATACATCTTGTTGATTGAGTATAACAATGATCTTGAGAGATAGCTGTAAGAGAAATGTTTTTTAGTATGGATGTAATACAATACTTCGTAGAGTCATACTCACCAAACCCACTTTGGGCCTCTTTTTCAGTTTCCCCAGGTTTAATCACATGGTTGGAAATAAGATTGATTCTATCTGAAATATGAAAGTTACTGTAATCTGTATACAGGGTGTAACAAAAAGACAGGTCATAAATTAAAACACATTCTGGCACCAAAAAATTTTCGATTGCACTTAACGTACAAATATACAGGGTGTAATAAAAATACAGGTCATAAATTTAATCACATATTCTGGGACCAAAAATAAATCGATTGAACTTAACTTACCTTAGTACAAATGTGCACATAAAAAAAGTTACAGCCCTTTTAAGTTACAAAATGAAAATCGATTTTTTCGAATGTATCGAAAACTATTGAATATTTTTGATTAAAAATGGACATATGGCATTCTTATGGCAGTAGCATCTTAAGAAAAAATTATAGTGAAATTTGGACAGACCATAAAAAATTTATGGGGGTTTTGTTACTTTAAACCCCCCCCCCAAACTATTGTGTACGTTCCAATTACATTATTATTGTAGTGCCATTAGTTAAAAACAATGTTTTTAAAACTTTTTTGCCTCTTACTACTTTTTCTAAAAATCAGTTTTTATCGAGATATTTCGAATATTTGTCAAATCCACCACATATTTGTATATGGTTAAGTACGATTATGGAGACTTGGTAATAATATGAACATCATTTATTTATGATTTACATTTTTAGGGCTATTTTGAACCATATTCAAAAATAAGTCACATCCCGATAAAAGGTGCCTTTTCGAAAAAATACAAAGAGGCAAAAAAGTTTTAAAAACACTGTGTTTAACTAATGGTACCGCAGTAATATTTTAATTGGAACGTACACAAACATTTGGGTGGTTTAAAAGAACAAAACCCCCATAAAAATGTTATGTAAACATATTGAGAAATAAGCCTCAACTCGATAAAAAACTGCCTTATCGAAAAAATACTAAGAGGCAAAAAAGTTTTAATAATATTGAATTTAACTAATGGTACCACAATAATAATTTAATTGAGACGTACTCAAAAGTTTGGGGGGGTTTAAGGGAACAAAATCCCCATAAATTTTTTATGGGGTACACAAATTTCACTATAATTTTTCTTTAAGATGTTCCTGCCATAAGAATGCCACATGTCCATTTTCAATAAAAAATCTCCAATAGTTTTCGATATATTCAAAAAAATCGATTTTCATTTTGTAACTTCAAAGGGCTGTAACTTTTTTTATCTGCATATTTGTACTAAGGTAAGTTAGGTTCATTCGAAATATTTTTGGTCCCAGAATATGTTCATTTATGACCTGTATTTTTGTTACACCCTGTACATTGGTACACATAAAAAATTTCAGTCATTTGAAGTTAATTACAGAATGAAAATCGACTTTTTCCAATATATCGAAAATTATTAGAGGTTTTTTATTGAAAATGGGCATGCGGCATTCTTATGGCAGAAACATTTTAAAAAAATAATATGAGTGAAATTTGTACACCCCATAAAAAATTTATGGGGGTTTTGTTCCCTATTAAACCATCCCAAACTTTTGTGTACGTTCCAATCAAATTATTTTTGTGTTATCATTAGTTAAACACAATGTTTTTAAATTTTCTTGTCTCTTACTATTTTTGTTTTATCGACATGCGGCTTCTGTTTTAATATGTTTTTATAAATTTTTTTGTGACAACCAGGTCTCTATAATCTTCCATGTAAAAATATTGTGTTGGATTTTACAAATTTCAAAATATCTCGATAAAAACCGGCTTATCGAAAAAGTACTAAGATAGAAAAAAGTTTTAAAAACAATTTGTTTAACTAATAGTTATACTAATTGCTTAACTAATTACTAATAGTTATTCTAATTACAATTGTTCAACTAATAGTTAACTATAGTTAGCTTACTACAATAATAATTTAACTGAAACATACACAAATATTTAGAGGGGTTTAAAGGAATAAAATTTTTATGGGGTGCACAAATTTCACTTTAATTTTTTTTAAGATATTCCTGCCATAGTAATGCCGCAGGTCCTTTAATTTGCCAATATAGAATCTGTAATAGTTTTCGATATATTGGAAAAAATCGATTTTCGTTTTGTAACTTCAAAGGGCTGTAACTTCTTTTATCTGCACCTTTGTACTAAAGGTAAGTTAGGTTCAATCGAACTATTTTTGATCCTAGAATATGTGATTTAATTTATGACCGACCTTTTGTTACACACTGTATATTTGAAAATTTTGGTAGTAGGTAGTATTGTAATCGGGACTGAAATATGTACTTCAAATATTCCAATTTGTTTTCAGTTATTAAGCTATTTTTATTAAATAATTTAAGTTATTTTTTTAATATATATTAGCCTGATTCTTTAACAATACCGCTGTAATAATATTGTTGCTTAACAGGTTAATTTTCATTGTATTACCGGCGGCATCAAAAATGACCAAATTTTTAACTGGGCGGATTTCTATGCACACAAGTTGAATGAACATTTTTGAAAGTATAACTTGTAGGAAGATAGGTAGATAAATACCTTACACCTTACCTAATAATTTTAAAGTCGGAATTGCATTTGGGTGTAATCTTTTAAAACCTTCCGAAAAATATATTCGCTCGAAATGCTGATGACACACTCGTCTATTCGAATAAACTCTTTCAGGATCCATTAAATTAAGTTCAAGATTATTTATTTTCTGCAACCACAACTGAAATCGATGAAGGTCCTTTTTAGGATTTGGAAACCTATGGAGCAAAATATTGTTTTTTTTACAAACACAACACGGGATTATCGAACTCATAGTGTAAACTAAACTATTGTAAAGTAAATAGTAAATAAAAAAATAATATTTTAAATTAATTGTCAAATTTTAAATATGACAAGAGAATTGACTGACAGCGACATCTCTTGATTGGAATGGTAACTAATTTGCTGTCTTGACCTTGACAATTTACGTGAAACGTCTATAAGTATGTATGGTCTGTGGTCGTAATCTATTTTTCATATCCCTGAGTGATAAGGGGAACTCCCCCTAACATTTTGAAATGTTAGGTGGGGATTTACGTACATAACGTACTCTACAAGACTACGAGTACATACAATTTAAAAAAAATAGGATCAAAATCCATCAACAAGCTCTGGAGATATTAATCGCAGCATATGTTTGAAGAATCAGTTTCATTTTTTGAGTGCACGGATTTTAATAATTCATTTCCACCGACCACAAATCGATTTCATTAGCACGTTAATTTTAAAGCTTTATTAACAACTCTGTTAAAGTTTAAAGTTTACTCAAACATTTACACATAAACTATATACCTTCATCTTCGAAATGTCGCTAGTTGGGTTGCTTAATTGTTATAAACAAAGTAGCTGTCAATTAAATAAAAAAAGTGGCTAACTTTGACTGTAATTAACCTAGGCAAAAAGTGTTATTTTTAAAATTCGTATAAAAATACCAGCTTTTCAAATCCCAAAGTAGTTTTAATCTACAGTGAATATTAACAAAGTTATTCAAATTGGTTATGAACTAAAAATGACCCTACTTTAGTAAAATGTTTTCGGAATGATAAAAATGACTTTTTAATGATTTTTTTTTAAATACTTTGAAAACATGACTTTCTTCTTTCATATGATTTTCACAGAATTGCTATTACATCACCATTTTCTGAACAACAATACTGCGAAGAAAAGGTTCATTGGGATAAACAAATTGAATAAAATTTAAATTAATTGACGAATCGGCTTAAAATCTTTTGTGCATTATACGAACTGTTTGTGTTAACTTTTTGTGCAATATGAAAGTCTTAAGGTCATTTTCACAAAAGTTATAGCAATTTTTTTATTTTTGAAATTTTAGTTTTATTTTGCAATTTCTGAAGCAAAAAATGATCGAACCGAAATTCAAAAACTGCCATTTTAAACCTTGGCTCATCTAGTAAAAGAATAACAGTATAAATAAGATATTTAATTACCCTATTTTTACCCGTAGCGATTTAAACGAAAAAACTGCCATTTTTGACACTTATTTGTTAATAAATAAATGTCTCGTCCGAACTGTGACGGGCATTTTTGTATGTATAATGTATTAGTAGTGTGACCAACTCCAATTCAGTCGAATCCGGGACAAGGCTGAAAAAAATACCTGAAATCCGGGACTTTTCAATGAAAATCGGGCCATTTTTTTTTTCAGATGATAACTAAAATACAGAAACGAAAAAAAATCCACCGTTTTAGTGTTCGTAGAACTATAATACTACGATATAAAATGCATGCGTTTTGGATGTGGTATTGTAGTAGTATTACACTCTAGAAATTGTCCACTTTTTTTCGTCCTACCAATTCAATTTGATGTGAATTCTTAGAAAAATAACGTATTCAAAATTTCAAAATAAAATTTTACCAAAACTTTGAAAATTCGGATGGGCCGGAAGCCTTGTCCGGGACGCCGGGACATGACTTCGTAATTCGGGCCATGTCCCGGATTTTTCGGGCTAGTTGGTCACACTATGTATTAGGTATATAGTACCCAAAAAATCCATTTGCAACCTGGCTGCTCAAGTGTCCCGAACATGGTATATTTTTGCCTTATTTCCCTGGAGTATATATTTAAAGGCTTTAAACAAAAACACCTATTTAAATACATATCTACAAACTTTTAACAGTATTTTTAAAAGTTTATCTGAAATGTTTAAACCGACAGCCTTCTTTAGACATGTCCAACTGTCTAAGTAAAGATTTTGTAAAGGTATTTGTAAAGATTATAATTATCTGTTATTATAATAAACCTTGTGATTGGTTATAGCGTTGGGGTATTCTGAAAAACGAAATATGAAATGCCTTAAGAATGTTTATCCTGATACTAATTCGTTAAATTGATAAACATAATTTAATTTATAACTATAATAACAGTTAGTTTCCACGTTAACAAAAATAAACAAAATAATTTAATTTCGACGTTAAGAATTGTCCGTTACGAATTTGCATAGTTACGAACTGTCGCCGTTACGAAGTGTCGCCGTTACGAACTGTCGCTGTTAGGAATTGTCCGTTACCATTTGTCCGGTTACGAACTGTCGCGGTACGAGATGTCATGGAACCATTAAAACCTGATGAAGAAATTAAAACTCATATAGAAATTGCAAGGATGACCTCAGAAACTGGTTCAATGCAGGTTCAACAGATAAAGATTGCCTTAATGATCGCCAAAATTCGTCACGAATAGGCACATCAAGAAGAAGAACCACAAAAAAGGCTATATTGCACGGGTGGCCAAGTTTCTTGATAATCGAGCCATTTTTCAAAATTTGAAATTTTTCGCGACCTGCAATTAAACAATAATTTAAAAACTGTAAAAAGGGTATTAAATTTTTCTCTCACTGTTTGGACTACACAAATTTTAAAGTGAAATAAAATGGTTCACATCATTGTTTCAAATATATGTAAATAATTCTACAAGCAACCTTTACTAATTCAGGATATTCCTGATTCAGGAATTCTTCATCATCCTTCAATATTTTTCTCGGGCGGCTACTGACCTTCTACCGTCTCTCAAAAAACATTGTCTTCCTTTAATCTTACCACATGACCTGCCCATCTTTTCTTAGCTTTTATGTCTCTTACGATGTTTTCAGTCCATACACAGTCACCAATTCAGCTTTGAGGCGCCTTTGCCACTCTTTTGTCAATTCATCTCTTTGAGGGCCAAATATCATTCTGAGAACTTTCCTGTCAAACACCAGTAGCTCATTTATTTCCCGCTGATTTAGAGTCCATTTTTCACTTCCATATGTAACAATTGAGCGAATAATTGACATAAAGTCTTAATTTAGATTGTCTTTTTAGCAGCTTAAGATTTTAATAATGATGATATGGAGTATTAGGCTCTTTTCCACGCAGCTATTCTTGCTGAGACCTCTTTTTATATGTGGTTGTCATCTGTGATTAGCACCCCTAGATATTTAAACTCTTTTACTACTTCGAAGTTCTGGTCATTGTTAGTTATGTTCTGCCAAACTCATGATCTTGGATTTTTGGTTACTAGCAAATATTTCGTCTTTTGTGGTGATAGCAACGGTGATAAGGGGCCTCCTTGTTACACAATCTTTTATATTTTTTGTCAGTAATTTAAGACATTTTAAAACACTAAAATTAAAATTAATTCAGGTACATTTATTGAGAGCCACAAATAATCCTTCAAAGAGCCACATGTGGCTCGCGAGCCACAGTTTGGCCACCCCTGCTATATTGTATTCCCGTTTCTCTATAACGTTAAATTAATATTACATTCCTCATATCTCCAATCAAAACAACAATTTAAAACAACGTTCTTAATAGTTTCACTGTATTGTTATTGTTATTGCTTGAAAATTGTTATTGATTATCTATAATTCTAGAATATCTAAACATGCATAAGCTCTCTAGTTGCTTAGCGTGCACGAATCATCAGAATAATAATATAATGCCGATTGATTTCTGCCAAGGCATTTTAAAGATAATAATTTTGGCTGAACTAATTACCTACGTAAAAATTGAAAAGCATTAAAAATATTAATAACTAGAATGTTCTATAATTCTTTAGATATTATCTAAAGAATCTTTCTAAAGCAAATTCTGATGTGTTAATTTTGTAATGTCCAATAAAATTTTCCAAAATATACAAAAAAATTGCGAAGTGGCTGTAACTTGGTATAGACCTTGGTATGTATATATTTCAAGAAAGATATTTACGTTTTTTTATTAATTTCGTAGCAACATTCACACCCTGTAGAATTGTAGTAGTTTGACATCTAAAACTCTACTTACGTTCAAATGATTTTTAATATACTCTACTGTTGTTAAGAATCATTAGTATAGCTAAATTTTTAATTTTAGTATACAGGGTTGGTCGAAACTCGGAATGAGTATTTTCTGAGTTTTCTTAAATGGAACACCCTACATTTTTGTATTGTAATGAATTGATATTGTATGGTACTTTTTTATTTCTTAAGCATTCCCTATACCTAACTGCTTTAATTTGTGAGTTATTGGTGATTCAATCTAAACATTAATTGCAAAAAAAAATACGTAAAATTTTATTAGTTTAGCCGTAAAAATACTCAATCCCAAATAATTTTTTAGAAATAAATACATATTAATCCAGACTGGTCCTTAAAATTACCAATAATGGTTTAGCTATCAAAATACCTACGTAGTTAAGATTGTTGGTGCGATTAACAATTAATCACAAATTAAAGCAGTTAGGTATAGGGAATGCTTAAGAAATAAAAAAGTACCATAAAATATCATTTCATTACAATACTAAAATACAGGGTTCCATTTAAGAAAACTCAGAAAATACTCATTCCGAGTTTCGACCAACCCTGTATACTAAAATTAAAAATTTAGCTATACTAATGATTCTTAACAATAGTAGAGTATATTAACAATCATTTGAACGTAAGTAGAGTTTTAGATGTCACACTATTACAATTCTACAGGGTGTGAATGTTGCTACGAGAAAGGCAGTCAATGAGGGTATTTGGCTCCGAATGCCATCCTACTACATGAATTTACTTGATATATTCACCCTTCAAGGGGTGGAAAATTATTGGTCAAAATAACCATGGAAGTGGCTAGAGTACCTAATTCTAAGTAAAAACTATTCTATATTTTTTTTTTGAAAACTCAATCCTTTTTGGGCTTTTCTTGGTTGAAAATTGGCCATTTTCATTGAAAAATTACACCTTTTCGGACGGTTTTTTGCAAACACCTTAAAAACTATGCATCTAACTATAAAAACTATATAAAACATTTTTGTAGCTTATAGAAAAACACAGAGGCTCGTTTCTCCATAAATCTTCTAGTTATAATAGAAAAAGAGATGTGGTAGGTGAAAAGAGTTTGTTTTTTTTGTGCATGCTTAAATCGGTATATTGAACTTGAAATAACAGAAAAGCGGTTGATTTTGGGTGTATAATGCTACCAATACCTTTTGTAGGGTTTGAAAAAACCTTTAAAATAATATTAAATATCGATTACATTCAGAATTCAGACTAATCGAGATATGCTGCAATGAAAATTTGATGACTAATGTATTTTAAGGAAAAAATGAAAAGTATATTTAACTCCTCATCCACCAGAATTTAAATGCATCGTTTTCCTTTTTCAATAAATTTTATTATAGTGTCATTTCTATGTTCAAAAAGTTGGACAGGTTTAAAGTGAATGGTTTTTGAAGAAAAAAATATCAAATTATAGAGCGCATTTTTAAATGTTCTTAAAAGTCTTCCTTTTCTCCATGTAACTCGAAAATGGTGAGAGATACAAAAACTATGATGAGAGATTACTATATCTGTTATCATTTTCAAGTTACATGGAGAAAAATGAAGATTTTAAATAAAATTTTAAAATGCGCTCTATAATTTGAGCTTATTTTTTTTCAAAAACCATTCATTTTAAAGCCGTCCAACTTTTTAAACATATAAATAACACTATAATTCAAGGAATTGTAGAGAAAAAAACGATGCATTTAAATTCTTGTAGATGAGGAGTTAAATATACTTTCATTTTTTCTTAAAATACATTAGTCATCAATTTTTTTTGGAGCATATCTCGCTTAGTTTGAATGTGATCTACATTTAATATTTCTCATTTTAAAGGTCTTTTCAAGCACTACAGTTTTGTCCTAACACCGAAAGGTATCAATGGGTCTACTGATTAAGTAGGTAAGTAAGTTCAAGCACTACAAAAGGTATTGGTAGCATTATACACCTAAAATCGACCGTTTCTCTGTTATTTCAAGGTGAATACACCGATTTGATTAGAATTGGTTCTCAAGTCAATTCCGTGGTTATTTTTACCAACAAATTTTCCACCCCCTGGATTGAAGAGGTGGGAACCACCCCCAAGCTAAAAACGCCATAGTATATAGGCTAGACTTTGAATTAGGAGATTGGTAGAGGCTATTCCCAGAATTTCATTAAAGTTAATGCAGTAGGATATAATTCGGAGGTAATAACCTGGTCTTGCTCTTATTGACTGGCATACAATTAAAATTCAGTTAATTAAATTCACTTTAATAATAATTGCATAATATCATATCAATATTGTGGAGCAACATTAACGCCCGATTTCATAATGACAACCTAAAGTACACTTTAACTAGGGTTCATTTTAAACTAAAGTGCATAACTGTATCATTTGCATAACTTTAAATTAAAGCAACAAATAATACATGGGCTTAATACCCTGTAAACTTTTGGGCGGTCTTCAGAAGAACCTGAACTTGAGGAGTCAAAACTTTTTTAAATTTCAAAAAAATAAAATTTAAACAATGAAATTGATTTTGAGTTTAAAGTGTTAAGTTAAAGTGAAATTTAAGTGCGGGTTATGGTATAAGGAAACTGAAATTTACACTTGTTTGAAAGTTTCACGGAAAGTGAACTTTTGTTTAATGTTCACTTCAAATAATTGATTATAAAATCGGGCGCAATAATGCGTAATTTAGGTTATGTTACTTATTTCTGCTTTATTGTGATGGAAATCCACTTTTCTTTTTGTATTAATTTGTGCTTAGACGTTGTAAACGAATAGAACTTTAATTGACAATTTTTTGTTATATTTTTACAATTTACAACAGCATTTGCGAAATCCCCTCCAAGTATTTGCACACATCGAATACCGCTAACGCGGCTTTGGGATTATAGCAGCGTAGTCTGCTATCTCTAGGGCCTACGGTATACAAGGGACAAGGAAGGTAAGAGGGCCAGTGCTACGCTTCAACCGCCTACTTTTTCCCCTGGTTTTACCCAAGCTACCCATTTTCTTCAAGATGAGTCTACCTGGGGTCTACAGACACTTTTAAAAATATTTCACGTTTTTAAAAATGTCTAGATCAGTGGTTTCCAACCTTTTTGTACCTGCGCCCCCCTTAAAAGAAAAAAAATTGTTGCGCCCCTTTAATTTTCCTAACAATATAATTTCATAAATAATCAACTGATATTATAATTTATTTAATGAGCTACAAAATCGTATCCAATTTCATGTAAAAATATATAAAAAGAAAAATAAAATTTGCTTTTTAATAGTATATACCCCATTTTTAAATTAATTTTCAGACATTTTGTTGCATTTTCCTAACGGTAACAAACAATTGTAACAGCTACAGGCCCCCTGCGACAGTCTTGCGCCCCCTACGAGGGCGCGCCCCAAAGGTTGGAAACCACTGGTCTAGATGTTCTCGCAGGCGCTGGGATTCGATCCCCGGCCTATCTGCGTGGAATTAAGACATCCTACCGCCTGAGCTATCCAGCCCTTTAATTTTGTAAAGGAGTTTTTTAAAGTTTCATTATTTTGAACTAATTTGATAAAATAATATAACAATTTTATATTTCCCATTAATAGTTATGTAAACAAATAATATTATATTAAAATGAAAACTGCATACATATATTTTGTTCAAAAAGAAGACGACAGTGATAATGAATGTTAATGCTATTTTTCTGTAAGCTAATGTAAATTTAGAGAATCGAGCTATTTGATGTGCCGGAAATACAAGCAAGATCTCTAGAGGATCTCCAACTGCAAAGTCATATATATCCCAGTCATGTCTCATCCGTTAGCCAGGAAAAATTTCTAAGTTTCTTCAGTGTAACATACGTTGCAGGGAAAATTCTCGAGGGATTTCAAGTTTTTGTCGAAAACGAAACGAATGGTTTAAGGCGTTTAGACTAATACGAAACAGACTTAAATTTTAAAAGTCAACGTCAATTCTACTCTTCAGGACAAAATATAGGATGGAACAGTAATATAGAAAAAAAAAGAATGTGTGCTTTGTACGCACGTAAGAAGTTATACTTCTATTATATGATTTCAACGAAATAAGTATAGTTTAAACTATTTAACTATTAAACTAATTTTAATGCTTACCACTTAAAAAAAAAATAAAAAAAAAAGAAGAGGAATGGTCCGGATTTCAACCCAAGACCTCTCGATCTGTAGGCGGATGCTCTACCAATAACGCCACGAGCTCTCTCTTTATATAGTTTCTCGGACATAATGACAATTCACGGTAACAAAGACGAAGAGAAGTATAATAAATATAAAAATTTTTTAATAATCCTTATCTTACTCCCGAGGAAGACAAATCCAAAGACACAAAAATTATAATAAATATATTTACTAAAAACACTAATATATTCTTTTCACACCTTTTTTGCACTGATATATACATAACTTGAAAGATTTAGCAACTAACGCCATACTGTCTGTGTGCGCATGCGCGCAGAATAATAAAAATTCTCTCCCAATCGCGCCTAAAGAAGTATGACGTCAAAAATAAATTAATTTTTAGACAAAATCTACATCTAGAATATAGTATTTGTGGTGGTTTGCAAAAGCTCCAGAAAATTTTACAGGAGAGTAAAAAAAATTAGGCAGTAAGGTGGACACGGTTGATGATCTTCCTTCTGTTTGTAATCAAGAAACCTAACATTCTAGCCAACGTGCAATAATTAGTGAAATCGCAAGTAAAGTGGAAAATGAATGTAGAGTAGATCGACTCATAAACCTTAGCGAAGTAAAAGCATAAGTCAATTCTGACGGAGATTTGTCGCTTGGTTTGTCATGTAACTCACGGCTAAAAGAGATGACAAGACGGTTTGTTTGATCGTTCATCTACAGAAATCTTCTGCGCAAAGTTTTCTCAGTTACAATTGCCATTTGGATTGCTAACCTGGATTCCGCGATGCCTACGGCACACGAGAGACCCTTCGCTGTACAAGTGCTTATGCAGAGGTGCAGGAATGTCAGCTGTCACATATATACATATTTGTTTTATCGACTACAAAAGCCATTTGACAAAGTAAAATATGATAAGATCTTAACCACATTAAAAAAAGCAGGCTTAGATGTAGTGTCCTGAAAATTACATACAATTTATATTACAACAAAACTGCCAAAGTTATAGTGGACGGCCAGTTGACACAGGCATTCTCCATAGATAGAGAAGCGAGACAAGGATGCATTCTGTCCCCGGTGTTATTCAACATGTACTCTGAACATTTCGAGCAAGCACTGGGAGAACTACAGTAAAGCGTATTGGTCAACGGAGTCCCTCTAAACTCTAAACAACATTCCATAATATGACAAAGACGCAGTAGTTTTTGTAGTTTGGATGGCGTATCAAACAAAATATATGGTAGTTTGTAAGTCCGAAATATTAAATACACGGCTTTTGGTTAACCAACAGCAAGTCTGAGCAAGTTGTCAGGGTAAACAGCTACACACACATGCCTTAGTACCAACATAAACAGCCAAAGAGACCACCGTACTGAAATAAAACAATGAATAGGGAAAACAAAGTCAGCGTTCGTAAAGTTGAAGTATCCTTTCAAAAGTCATGATTTACCACTTTGTGCCAAAATCTCGATCACCTGGTTGCTATGTATTTTCTACGTATTGATACAGAGCAGAGGCTAGGACACTTTGTGAAGCTTCTTTAGGTAAACTCAAGGCTTTCGAGATAGGGTATTACAGTGTTACAATGTTATGGTCATTTAACACTAGAAAGTCTGGCTTAGCATGCCTACCTAGAAAGCCTGAAGGGATCATTTTGGCCCCACGTTCTTTAATCAATTAAAACTCAGTTTAAAGAAATTAAATCTACTCTAGACGGTAGAGTCTGATTTTATTTTTTACTTTCATTGTTTAACACATTCGCTGCCTATCAAATATATTCGGAACACCATACAGTTTGCAGTTTTTGATATTTGCCACACATTGCCTTGTTACAGCCGTGGCAATGATTGCCAAGTATGGTTTCCTTTACAAAATATTTTCAACTGATATTTTTTTTCGTTTTTGGATAGTAACAGTGATAGTTGTTGGTAGACCTGGTGTTGCTAGGCGTAGTTCCAGATTTCGGGAGACAAGGTATGGGGCCCATAATTATTCAGACAACCGAAGAATAAACTTACGAAGATTGAGTCTACTTCCAGTTATTTCTTTATAAATAATCCATGCATTTATTGCTTCCAAGTCAAGAGTATTATAAAACACGTACATAGGCCATCGTCTTGAAGTTAGTTTTGTAGTATAAAGATGCATCATTTGTTCCTCTACAGCAACAATTGCATCTTTGTGTTCACTAACAATTGTATCTTTATTACCTTGATGATCAGTACCAGTATAAAGATAACCATTTACAATAAACATGCATAAATATAATTTTACCCATTCAACAGGAATTTGAAAGAATGGATCGTCGAATTTCTCAGAAAACGATAATAACTTACATAGGGCCAATTTGGCCCCTTTAGACTTCTATGGTAGATTTGTTAAAAAAACCATTTAACAAATTTAGTAAACAATATTTTTTTGAGTTAAATAAGACTTTGTATCAAAATATTAAAAGTCATAAAATATGAAATTATTATTGCCTCAAATAAAAAAAAACTACAATAACTTTAAATTGCAACAGGGGCCAAATTGGCCCCTCCGACTTTCTAGTGTTAAATTCACCACCTAGAAACTTATAACTTTTTGCATTGTGTTCAGGATGACGTCTGGAAAAAAGTCTACTATAGAAACCACCACTAACTTGATTCCAACAGATTACTCGGGGGGATTTATGAATGAGAATACACTCGCAGAACCGACTCCCGGTACACCTGATGCATAAAAACACTCCAAACTCCAGAAGATAACAAGCCGTAGCAGTGACCTTCGGCACCACGTGGTCCTGGGGTCAATTTTGATGATTTATTTTTATTCAGCGACTCCAAAAACCGCCTGGCATTCATTCAGTACCGAAAACCTTTGAAACTCCAGGAGATGACGTTCCTTAGCAGTGACCGTGGGCATCAGATATTCCAGTAGTCGGTTCTGATGGCGTATTCGTATTCAGCAACCCAAAAATCCCCCCGTGTAATCTGTTTGCATCAATTTATTGACAAAGTCACGCTAAACCGCAGAACATGACGTGACCCCAAACACCAGTTGCTCCGGGTGTCGTTATGATGGCATATTCATTTTCAGAAACCCTAAAAACCTTCCTAGAAATCTATTGCATCAATTTGATACCGAAAACCCTCGAAACTCTAGAATATGACGTACCTCAGCAGTGACACAGTGGTTCCAAATGCTGAAAATGAGGTAAAATAAAAAGTTCCTATTTAGGGATTTTCATGTTTACAGTTGCGATTAATGTATATTAATTAGTGATGTAACGAATATTCGTATTCGCATTCGCATTCGCGAATATTCGCATGTTTTTGCATATTCGCATTCGCATCCGCATTCGCGAAATTTGTGCGAATGTTTTGCGAATATGAAAACCAGAAAAAAAATAATTTTAAGATAATATTAGGTTAATAAAATCAAAATCTATTCAGTTCTCATCTTTTTTATTAAGAAAAGGTAACTTAACCTCAAACATGTAGCTACTCTCAAATGGAAATATGCAGGACACAACAGCAGACAAAGAGACGGAAGATGGAATGAAGCGATAACTCACTGGAGACCTTAGGATACAAAAGATGAAGTTGCAGACCACAGACGAGATGGTCGGATGACCTAAAAAGATACGCAGGGACCAGATCGACAGCATTAGCACTGAACCGAGAAGAGTGGAAAAATAAGAGGGAGGCCTACGTGCAACTTTGGACAAATGAAGGGCAATAGATAGATAGAACTTAACCTCGTATAATCACATTATCAGCCTTCACTTTGATTATTTGGTAGTATGTAATAAAGGTTAAGATTCAGATTGATTTACACTAAATATCGATTAACTTTTCATTATAAATTTAGGAAAAATTACAAAAATAAAAACAAAAAAAAACTGAATATTCGCATTCGCATCCGCATTCGCGAATGTCGGTAGCAGATATTCGCATTCGCATTCGTATTCGCGAATGTTCAAAAAATGACATTCGTTACATCACTAATATTAATATCAAAACGTACAGTCATAAGATACAGAATCACATTAATTTAGCTGCCTTTGCATTGCTGGCAGTTGCTTGAATACAAAAGTGTGAATGACGCATATTACATGATTCTGGCAATTGTTGTGTATGTACGGGCTGTTGTACCTAAGTAATAGGTTCTAAATATTGTACCTATGTACTCCAAAAAGAAAATATATTGGTAATCGACAATTTCAAAAGTCCTTTATAATATAAAATTCCATATGCGTTTAAAATATGCGTTTAAAATAAACTTTTCGAATTTTTTTCGGCCATATGGGATTCGCCATTTGGTTTTTCAAAAAAATAATGTCAGATTGGTAATTCCCAAGTATATGAACAATATACGCTTTTAAAGGTTCATGACCACCTTTTCGGCATTTGGAACCACAGTGGGTCGATTTTGATGGCGTACTCGTGTTCAGCGGCTTCAAGAACCTCCATCTAATCTGTTTGTATCAATTTAGTAACGATCACCCTTGAACCTCCAGATAACGTGCCCTAGCAGTGACTTTGGGACTAGGTGCTGCGGGGGGTCGGTTCTGATGGCGTAGTCGTATTCAGCGACCCCAAAAACCCCAGAGTAACAAAATCTAACCCTTAATATACTTATTTTGACGTGTTTATGCATTATGCAATTATGCATTTCCACCCATTTTTCTACAGTAGACTTTTTCCTGACATCATCCTGAACATAATGCAAAAAGTTGCAAGTATCTAGGTACTATATTTAAAAATCGATTTATTCGGGTGTTTTTAGTGTTAAATGCCGTGGTCTAGTACTAGTAGACTGGACAAGGAATGTGAGATTACTAACACAGTCTCTTTTCAACCCTGACCCCCCGGAGGGAGTTTCTGTCTCTGGTCATTTCTTTTAACTCATACATAGGTCTTTTGCATATTCCTGTAATTTGATCGATCCATCTTGTTGGGGATCTTCCTCGTGATCTTCGGCCTTCCACCTTTCCTTGTATAATGAGTCTTTCCATGTTTTCTGTGTTTGCTCTCATAACATGTCCAAAGTATTTTAATTGTTGGAGATGGACTTTACTGGAGAGTCGTTGGTTAACTTTTAGCTCTCTTAAAATTGAATTATTTGTTCTATGGTCGGTCCAAGGAATTCGTAGCATTCGTCTCCAACAGAACATTTCAGTGGCGTCTATCTTTCTTCTTTGCAAATTTCTCAGAGTCCAAGATTCACATCCGTAGGTCAGTATTGGGGACATTAAGCAGCTGATCAACCTCATCTTTAACGCTCTTGAAATTTGACAGTCCTTCCATATTGTGGTCATTTTTGCTATGACGACTTTTGCTAGATCACATCTACGTTTTATTTCTTCCTGTAATGACCCTGTGTTTGTGATTAATGATCCCAGATATAAGTATGAGCTCACAACCTCAAACCGATCAATTGTGATTATGTGTGGATGATTGTTATGTAGTCTATCCACTATCATGATCTTTGTCTTTGATATGTCTAATTGCAGACTAAATATTTGACTTTCGTTTTCAACCAGTCGTATAAGATCAATCAGCTCTGCTTGACTATTTGCAAAAAGGGCTGTGTCATCTGCGAAACGTAGGTTGTTTATTTTATGACCATTTATTGATATGCCTTTTTCCCATCCTTCAAGTGCTCTTCTCATGATATGCTTTCCATATATATTGAATAATTGTGGAGATAGTTTACATCCCTGTCTGACACCCCGTTCTGGATGAAATTCGTTTGAAAGTGTGTCAAGCACTTTAACTGATCTAGTAGTGTGTTCGTAACTAACACAGTAGAAGAGTGTAAATCATAATATAATGAGATGAGAAATGAAGAGATACGGCAACTCATTTTTTAGGGCAAGCTATTTGTAGAGCGAGGACCAGGGAAAAGAAAATTATCTTCACTTCAAAACTTGGGACAGTTATTGATTATATCTACCACCGAACTATTTCGAACACCTGCCTGCAAAGTTAGAATAGCCATGCTGATCGCCAACATCCGGAATGGGTAGGCACCACAAGAAGAAAAGACAACGTGTGTTAATAGAAAATGCTTGGCAGTACAATAATGAATATACATTTGGCAGGATGCGAGAATTTACATAATAGGGTATTAAAAATCACAATAGGTAAAGTGTATCCTGTATGGAATGTGAAAGCTAGATCATGAAGGTTACCATGATAATCAAATTAGAAGCCTTCGAGATGTGGTCATACCGTAGAATGCTCAGAATATCATGGGATCAACGCATTTCAAACAGAGAAGTCTTAAACAGCGTAGGTCAAGACGAAGGTGACTTAATGAAGATGATAAAAAGGAGAAAACGAATATCTGGGGCATATAATGACAGGTAGCCGATAGAGGATACTGCAGTTAATACTCAACGTAAAGATCGACGGTTAAAGAGGTATTGGTAGGATGACATATTCATGACTCCGAAACCTTCGTCAATGGACTGGTTTATCAGCATATGAAATCTTACATGCCGCGCAAGCTCGAAAACGATATCAGCAAATTGTCATCGAAGCTACCCACCCACGCCTAGAATTTGGTAAGGAAGGCCAAGAAATAAAAAATAAGGAAAAATATATTAGTAAATCTGAACTAAAGATATTGAACAAAAAAAAATGAATTTTTAATGGTTCTGCAGACATGCTAGCAAATAGAGAAACGTTTATCATAATGTTATCATGTATTAACCCTTACGAATAAAAAACATTTAATGAATTACAATAAGTTTATCGCATAAGTGAGTGTTTAAGATAAGATCAATTGACGGGTTTCTTTATTAGAGATAACAGCAGAAAATACGCCGGAGCCAAACCCCGTAATTGCTATTTCCCATTTTTTTCATTTACAAAAGAATAATGGTATCGTATGACCCAATTTATTTTTTATTCTTGTATACATTTTTCCAGAAGGGAGCCTGTAGGACGCGCCACGAAGAACCTATTATTATGTCTGTATAATTGGCAGATTTGTCTGTCAATTAGTGTCTCTACTGGCACGTTCTCATGTTGTTTACTACTAATAAAGGCCCATTTATGTCAATTAGGTTAGATAATGGAAGTTACCTAACGGTTTATGTGTTTGTGATCATCCTTTTAAGGCGTTTTTCTGTTATTGCTCTATTAACAGTCCTTTAATGTTGTGTATACACCCATAAAAATATACTTGATAGTAATTCGTATAAATGCCTTCATCGAGAACGTAAATACAATGATGAAAACCAAGAAAAAAAAATGTGTGTGTGTACTTTGTACGCAGGTAAGAAGGTATACTTCTATTATATAATTTCAACGAAATAAATATACTTAACAGTTACAATACCAAAAATTAATAATAATTGCCAAAAATTAACCAAAACTTACCAATACCAAAAATAAAAAAAAAGAGTATGAATCGTCCGGGATTTGAACCCGCGATCTCTCGATCTCTGGTCCAATGCTCTACCAACCGAGCTATCAAGCCCCGTGCTATTGACGTGTCGGATATAATTACACATCACGGTGATAAATAGATCAAAGTGAAATATAAAAATAGATATTTTATTATCTTACGCCCGAGGAAGACAAATCCAAAGACATAAAAATTATAATAAATAATACATTTACTAAGAACACTAATATATTCTTTTAATGACTTATTTGCGCTGATACAAATATAATTTGAAAGATTAGCAACGAACTGCATACTGTTGGTCTATTTCACCCTCGATCGTAAAGAAGTATAACTTCAAAAACGGAATCCATCCTTAAGGACCTCTTGATGTAGATCTCAAAAGCGTTCAATGGAATTTAGATAGAGAGTTAGTTCTGACACTCCCAAGTTTTAATTATTTAATATTCCTCTACAATCTTGATATTCTTCTACAGTCTTGGATAAAAAGTACTTTTTCCGTCGCTTTCTAATATTCCTTTCGAGTATTAGTATTTTAATATTTTCATCTCGGACACGTTTAACTCGATTTGAACTGGTTTGCTTTCTTTGTTCTACCTTTGGTTACTTTATATATATTTTTGCTTCACCCTCTCTAGTACTAAGTTGATAGTATATATTATTTGTATTTGCTTCTTCTTGAGTTTTTGCTACTGCCACTTTGGTTTTCTTTTTGGCTATCTTATAGTTTTGAAAATCTGGGTATGACTGTGGATGGCAACGATTTATACATTAAATATATCGATATATTTTAAAATTTCTTCGATATTTTTATTTCGATATATGTATCGGAACATCTATATCGATATTTGAGATTAAATTTATCGTCCACAAAGAATCTTATCTTAAATTATAAATATCTTTACATTTTTGAAATGCTCAGTATACTATACTAAAGAAATAATCTACATTAACAAGATGTTTCGACCATCATCATCATCATCATTCAACCCGGATCTATACACTGCTGGATATAGGTCTCCCTCAGTCTTTTCAATGTTTCGACCAGTCTGATCTAATTTGAATAGTATTAAAACAGTTATACCTTAAAATATTGTAAAAAATTGCAGGTAGTAAATATTATAATATTTTAACAATGTAGTACAATAGGGCAAGCTGTCTCAACAGTAATAAAATTATCTCAATTTGAATATTTCTCATGTAGTAACCATTATGTGAAATTTTATAATAACTACCTACTATAGATTTTATGATATTATTTACTAAAATTCAAGATAACTGGTGTTCGATGTTTTCCTTTAAATAAATCTACTTTAAAATGTATAATATGTGTCTGAATTGTCAATATGAATGAGTCAAATAAAATTAAATATAAAAGAAGAATTTTTTTTAAGAAGCAACACAAACAAAATTTGTTTAATTTATTAATGTTTTGTATTTTGATAACGATTTCCGAAGTGGAAATCGAAAGGTCAAATAAATTTAATTTCAAACTTAAAATTGTGGCTTATTCCCAATTAAAATAGTTAATTGCATAAGATGCCACAAGAAAATAGTTTCAGAGTTATTTTTTATGTTATTTAATTACCCAAGAATATATCGATATATTGCATATCGATATACTGTTTGCGATATATATCGTATATCGATAAATATCTTCATTCAATGTATCATTATGACACGATATATCGATGTGTAATTTGTTTTTGTCATCCCTAAGTGCCTAAGTCTGTCCGACTCATTTTCTTGGCACTGTTTATATACAGTTTTCTCTTCTACTTTATTTTTCTTCGTTCCGGTAGACTTTTTTTCCGGTATTTTTCTAAGTATCTCTTATAACACTAGCCATATTCCTTCAAATTTATTAGGAGGATTATTTTTTCATGTTGCAGCTGATGCTTTCTACTTTTTTACCTGAATAAACCTTTTTTTTCATCCACTATTTGACTTTTTTTGGCCCTCTCCGTAATTTTGGTTTCGTTTAGATTTTTTACTTCAGTGACCACAGCAGAAGCAACTAATGTTGAAGGCACACAGTCGCACTATTATTATCTTGCAGTCTTTACTACATATTACGTTTCATTTTATAGCTACCACTTTACTATTCTATCTGCTGCCACCTAGTTAAATGCTTAATTGACTATACCGGTAATGAGAAGGCCGTAACTGTTTGAGAGATATATTAAATTTAAGAAAAAAACGCAATTTACAAGAGTAAGGAAAGTAAAACTATAAATACTGCAGAAATAAAAATTATAATCTATTTATAGAAAATCAGAGAAGGTTCCCATTGTTTTCAGTCTGGTGGGATGTAGAATACCATTATGTTGTTTTATATGCCATTGGATTGAAAACTTAGTCTTATAATCTATTTGTTAAAACAATACAAGCTGCTGTGGTATTTGTAGTTACAAATATATCCAGCAGCTTTACATTTGCATTTATTTTACCAATACCTCGCGGGTACTTCGGCCTTTACCCGGGTAATCCTAGGTTTACCCGTTAAAATAACTTTACCTGTAACAGATATACACTGGGGTGCAAAATTAACCGGACACCTTAAAAACGGGTCATTTTTGATGTCTCGAATTTCCTAAACCTGTTGTCCAATTTAAGTGATTTTTAATATGTATAGCCTTATTCCTTATCAATATCGCTGTAATAATATTGTGGCTAAACAGGTAAATTTTCATTCCATACCGGGTGTACCAATGAAACTGTGTTTTTTTCTTAAATTTTTATCACCCTGTGGAATATTCTAGCATTTATAAAATACTCAAATTAAAACCCAACTATAGTCTTATGTTTTTTTCAACATTCTGTTTTTTTTTATTCATTCGCTTAAGTAGGACCATAAAAAAGTTAGGAAATTTAACAACTTGCCATGTTCTTTATCAATACAGAGTGTTTCTAAATAAGTGCGACAAACTTTAAGGGGTAATTCTACATGAAAAAATAATGACAGTTTGCTTTATAAACTTATGTCCGTAAATACTTCATTTCTGAGATAGAGGGTGTTGACATTTTTCTTACAAATTGACGATTTATTTATTGCTTAAAAAACAGTTGAGATATGCAAATGAAATTTGGTGGGTGTTAAGACGTAGTTATTGTACATTTTTTGACATACAAATAAGAATTTAATATTCGCCATTGGCGCTTTTACGGGTAATATAAGCCCTCATATTACCCGTATGGGCGCTAATGGTATATATTAAATTCTTAATTGTATGTCAAAACATGTGCAATAACTACTTCTTAAAGTCCACCAAATTTAATTTGCATACATCTACCGGTTTTAAAGCAATAAATAAATCGTCAGTTTGTAAGAAAACTTTCAACACCTCCTATCTCGGAAACGAAGCATTTGCAGACATATCGTTGATAAAGCAAACTGTCATTATTTTTTCTTGCAGAATTACCCCTTAAAGTTTGCCAATTATTATTTGAAAACACGCTGTATTGATGAAAAACATGGCTAGTTGTTAAAGTACCTAACTTTTTTATTATCCAACTGAAGCGAATGAATAAAAAAAATGTTGAGAAAACATAAAGCTATAGTTGGATTTTAATTTCAGTATTTTATAAATGCTAGAATATTCCACAGGGTGATGCGAAATTTGAGAAAAAAACACAGTTTGATTGATACACCCGGTATACAATGAAAATTTAACTGTTTAGCAACAATACTATTATAGCGATATTGCTAAAGAATAAGCCTATAATATATTAAAAAAAACACTTAAATCGAACAACAGGTTTAGGAACTTCGAGACATCAAAAATGACTCATTTTTAAGGTGTCCGGTTAATTTTGCACCCCAGTGTATTTATTCTAAGTAAGCATCACTGAAGATGAAATTATCATTTCTAAAAAGTTTTGTGATTTAGCCCGAAAGGGTTCTTTTTAATAGATGTACCTTTTATAGAGGATTTTTTTTATTTTTACTAATATTGGGTCATCTTCTTTTTCAGCGGTACCGTTTCCACCGAGTAATAAACTAACAGTAGCCGAAGTATTCGACCCTCGGACGGCGAAACCGCGACCGGATACGTTGAAGCAACATTTCATACTGGAAGGCCGCATTGATGAGGCGGCGGCACTACGGATCATCAATGAAGGGGCGGCATTGCTCCGAGCTGAAAAAACTATGATAGACATAGAAGCTCCCGTCACAGGTGAGTCCATTCATCGTTTTATTAAAATATACTGTTACTTATAGACCAGACAACTAACGATTTTCCATGACACGCGTTAATACCGGTATTTGCTTTTGATAAATTTGGTGATAGCAATATTAGGGCATTATTATGGGGCAGTCAATGAGGGTATTTGGCTCCGAATGCCGTCCTACTACATCGATTTACTTGATATTTTCACAGTAAGTAGGGAATAGCTCAAGAAACAAAGTCTACCCTATGCCGATGTGCGCTTTTATCTTGGGGGTGGTTCCCACCCCTTCTCGGGGGTGAAAAATGTTTTGGTTAAAATAGCCACGGAAGAGGCTAGAGAACCTAATTTTAAGCAAAAACTGTTCTATAATTATTTTTGAAAACTCAATACTTTTTGAGTAATTCGTGGTTGAAAATTGGCCGTTTTCATTGAAAAATTACACCTTTCCGGACGGATTTTTGCGGATATTTTAAAAACTATGCATCTAACAAAAAACTATATAAAATATTTCTGTAGGTTATAAAAAACATAGAGATTCTTTCCTTCATAAATCTTCTAGTTAAAATACAAAGAGGGATATGGTAGGTAAAAAGAGTTTGTTTTTTGCTGCATGCTCAAATGGGTGTAGTCAACTGGAAATAACAGAGAAACTGTCGATTTTATTTATATAATGATACTAATATCTTTTGTAGTGCTTAAAAAGACCTTTAAAATCAGCAATACTAAATGCCGATTGCATTCAAACTAAGCGAGATATTCTGCAAAACATTGATGACTAATGTATTTTCAGAAGAAGGTAGAAGTATATTTAACCCCTCATCCATCAGATTTTAAATACATCGTTTTCCTTCTACAATACTTTTTATTGTAGTGTTATTTCTATGTTCAAAAAGTTGGACTGGATTAAAATGAATGGTTTTTGAAAAAAAATAAGCTCAATCATTTTAAAATTTTCTTAAAAATCTTCCTTTTCCTCCATGTAACTCTGTTATTTGAAAAAAATAAGAGATACGAAAAAAAGATACCACACAAAAATGTAGTGTTTTTTCAGATACAAATTTCTTTTTTATTTTTCATTACTGTATCTCTTATCATTTTCAAGTTACATGGAGAAAAAGGAAGATTTTTAAGGAAATTTAAAAATGCTCTCTATAACTGGATCTTTTTTTTCAAAAACCATTCATTTTAAACTCGTACAACTTTTTGAACATAGAAATAACACCATAATAAAAGGTATTGTGGAAGGAAAACGATGCATTTACATTTTGAAGGATGGGGGTTAAAATTGCTTCTCATTGTTTCTTAAAATACATTAGTTATCAATTTTATTTGCAGCATATCTCGCTTAGTTTTAATGTAATGCACCTTTAATATAGCTCGCTTTAAAGGTCTTTTCAAGTACTACAAAAAGTATTGGTAGCATTGTACACCTAAAATCGACCGTTTCTCTGTTATTTCAAGTTGAATACACCAATTTGAGAATTTACCAAAAAACAAACTATTTTCACCGACCATATCTCTTTTTGTATTATAACTAGAACATTTATGAAGGCAAGTGTGTTTGTTTTTTTTTATAACCTACAAAAATGTTTAATATAGTTTTTTTAGTTAGATGCATAGTTTTTAAGTTATTCGCAAAAAATCGTTCGAAAAGTTATTATGTTTCAATGAAAATGGCCAATTTTCAACCACGAATATCGCAAAAAGTATTGAGTTTTCAAAAAAAATTATAGAACAGTTTTTGCTTATAATTAGGTTATCTAGCGAATTCCGTGGTAATTTTAATCAAAAAATTTTCCACCCCTAAGAAGGGGTGGGAACCACCCCCAAGATTAAAGCTCACATCGGCATAGGGTAGACTTTGAATTAAGAGATAAGTAGAGGCTAGGCCCAAAATTTCATTAAAATCCATGCAGTAGGATATAATTCGGAGGGAATATCCTATTCTTGTTCCCATTGACTGGCGTATATGGAATAAACAAAATATCCAAAAGATTAAACGTCACTCTTTTTTCTTGACTAGGGTAGACCAGTCTAATGCGAAGAAATCATTGAGTTCGCTTAAAAATCTTATAAGGATATTTTAATTTTCTAAAAAGTATATGAAGGGGAGCTAACCACAAATCCGTGAAGACGTAGGTACAGCTGATTTTGCCTTGCTTTTTTAAACAATCTTAAAAAGTTATTTTATCTTCTTTCTTCATGCAAGTCTTCAAACAACCTCTTGGCTAACTCGTTAGGATGTACATACACTCTTTCGCGATATGTTGCACTATATTCACCTATTACTTCTTGCACTGTTGGGATTGCTAAGTCTCGTTGTATCACTGAGTTGGGTACGTAGTACGGAGCATCAAGAATCAGCTAGAATGTTGCTATTAGAAGCTGTTCCCCAGAGCTGGATACCGTAGGTCCAAATGGGCTTTATAATGGCTTTGTAGACCAGTAGTTTGTTTTCTAGAGACAACTTAGAGTTTCTGCCGATGATCCAGTATAGACGGCTTAGCTTTAGTCCTAACTGTTTGCGTTTAGTGAAAATATGTTTTCGCCATGTTAGTCTTCTCTCTAGGTGGATTCCCAAGTATTTTACATCTTTGGCTTGAGGTAAATTGTTGTTGTTAGGTTGTACTGGTGGGCAACTTTCTTTACGGAGTGTAAATATTACATGTGTAGATTTTAGTTCATTTGCTTTCATGCGCCATTTCGACAGCCATTTTTGGGTCTTCGTGTGAAGAGAGAGCAGCTGTAGTTAAGAGGTGTAGTGCTCTAAAAATCGGTTCAGATATGCAGATGAAATTTCGTAGCTTTTAAGAGGTAGTTATTGCGCAATTTTTGACATAAATTAAGAATTTTATGTTTATTAACATACAATTAAAAATGTTTATACCCGTATGCACGCCAATGGTGAATATAAAATTCTTAATTGTATATGAAAAAATGCGCAATAACTACCTCTTAAAACATACCAAATTTCATTTGCATATCTCAACCGGTTTTAGAGCAATAACTAAATCGTCAGTTTGTAAGAAAAAATTCAACATCCCGTATCTCGGACACAAAGCATTTGTGGACGTATGTTTATAAAGCAAACGGTCATTATTTTTTCATGCAGAATTACCCCTTAAAGTTTGTCGCACTTATTTAGAAACACCCTGTATTGATGAAGAACACGGCTAGATTTTAACGTACCTATCTTTTTTATTATCCAACATAAGCAAATGAATCAAAAAAGAAAATGTTAAGAAAGCCTAATGCTACAATTGAGTTCTAATTTCAATATTTTATCTATGTCATAATATTCCACAGAGTGTTCCGAACTTTAAGGAAAAAACACAGTGTGATTGTTACACCCGGTATAAAATGACATTTACCTGTCTAGCAACAATATTGTTACATTGATATTCTTTTTAATAATTAGGCTTTAATATACTAAAATAATCACTCAATCAGACAAAAGGTTTAGGAAATTCGAGACATCTAACATGTCCCATTTTTAAGGTGCTCCGTTAATTTTACCGGTGCGTAAAACGAATAATAACAACGGTGTGTAATAACGAATTTTGTATGTATATTAGGGTGGATCGAAAAACGGGTTTTTTCTGTTATACAATTCTAATAGCACGGAAAACTTGCGCATAGACGTCATTATAAAGGGAAAAATAATAAAAATTTTTTTTTTTCAAATTTGAAATCGCGCAGAAGGCCTAAAGTTACAAAAAAAGACAAAATACCGGTAATTTTCAAAAACACGTAAAATTACAAAAAAAAGTCTGTTTTCGTTCTAATAGTGAAAAAAGTGTTGTCAAGAGTGTCCTTAATGCATACAAAAAATAATTAGACCTGTTCCCGTTTATCTGAATTCGCGCAAAAAGCCTAAAGTTGCAGGTTGTTTCGTAAAATAACGATATTGCATTATTTTTGACGATTTTTAGACATATTCCAAAACCATACCATTTGTATTTTTAATTTGTAATAGTATGAAAACCATTCAAAATTGTTTTCCTAATCCATAAAAAATACTTTCAGACCGGATATTCCTTAACTGTATTCGCGCAAAAGAATAATGCTTATTCCCCTTCGCCGGCACCGAGTGGACTCGCCCACCCGTAGTTGAACTCGCACACGTTACTACTTGATCAGTGAGCCAGGTGGTAAATACACTGGTCATGTCACACCAAAGAAAGGGACCGCCAATGAAATTGCATACAGTATTTAAGAACACTTAGAAAGGAAGGAATTTGGTATAAGTGCAGTAGAGGCCATCGGATGTGATGGAACAGTCACAAACACTGGATGGAAAAGCGGTGTTGTACATAACATTGAAGTTAAGTGTCGTCGTCCTTTACAATGGTTTATCTGCTTGCTACATTTCAACGAGTTACCTTATAGGCATTTGTTTGATCACTTGGATGGAACGACAACAGGACCAGTTTCATTCAGCGGTCCAATTGGAAAACAACTCCATGGCTGTGAGAAACTCCCTGTTGTAGATTTTGGGCCGATCCAATCAGAAGAAGTCATTGATATCACTAAAACCGATCTGAGTAAAGATCAGCAGTAACTCCTAGATATTGTCAGAGCGGTCAACACAGGAATCTGTAATCCAGAATTGGCTGCTAAGAATCCTGGACGCATCAGTCACTCTGGTTGGCTAACCTGTGCTAACCGGGTTTTAAGATTGTTTGTCTCCCAAACTACTCCAACAATTGAGTTACAGACTCTTGCAAATTACATAGTGAAGACATATGCACCTGTTTGGTGTGATATAAAGAAAAACTACACTGTGAAAGATGGACCGAGGCATATTTTGAAGGTATTAAAACAACCAGACATCTACCGGACAATATCAAGAAAATCCTTGATCCAGTAGTTCAAAGGAACGCATTCTTCTGCCACCCTGAAAATATGATGTTGGCTATCATAATGGATGAAAGACCACACACTAGGGAACTTGGCTACAGGAGGATCCTAAAATCCAGTAATGAGCCATCAGCTGGAGGATGCGTTAGGGACTTTAAAATACCTTCAATAAATTTTAGTGCAAACGACTATACCGAACTTATTGATTGGTCAATCTGTAAGTTAACACCACCGCCACAACTGTCCAAGATACCAATTGCACATATTACTTCTTTATTGAAAGACAAAATTTTACCAGAGCTTAAATACCTCAAATTCCCATGCCACACCCACACCCAGTCAGTTGAGAGGTGTGTAAAACTGGTTACAGAGGCAGCAGAAAAATTGTGCGGGCTTGAAAATCGAGATGGCTATATTCGGGCTATACTTTAAAATCAAGGCAACTGATGCCCACATTTAATTCAAAGTCAGAATTTAAAGGGGCTTCTATGTAAATAACCTTTTGCCTACAACAAATACATACATAGTACAGAGTAAATAATTACTGTAAGTATTGTAAATAACATTCACCCTGGTTGGTTGGTTGGGTAGGGTGGGGGTGGGCCTCGCCTTGCAGCCACGTCCTCGTCGTGAGTCCTGGGTCATTTCAGCACAGATTAAATGTTGAAATGAGCTGAGAGCTGCAATATGATGTGTTGGCTAATAAATTTGTTTGTAAATCACTTGTTATAGTCTTATTACAAACCTTAATGTGTTAAAAAACACTCATCAGATATGGAAAACCGCGTTTTTACGGGACTGTACAACTTACGTATACTACACTTTAGACCTATTGCGCGAATACAGTTAAGGAATAATAGGTCCGAAAGTATTTTTTATGGATTAGGAAAACTATTTTGAATAGTTTTTACACTATTACAAATTAAAAATACAATTTGTATGGTTTTGGCACATGTTTAAAAATCGTCGAAAATAATGAAATATCGTTATTTTACGAAACAACCTGCAATTTTATGCTTTTTGCGCGAATTCAGTTAAACGGGAATGGGTCTAATTATCTTTTGTATGCATTAAGGACACTCTTGACAACACTTTTTTCACTATTAGAACGAAAACAGACTTTTTTTTGTAATTTTACGTGTTTTTGAAAATTACCGGTATTTTGTCTTTTTTTGTAACTTTATGCCTTCTGCGCGATTTCAAATTTGAAAAAAATTTTTTTTTATTATTTTTCCCTTTTTAATGACGTCTATGCGCAAGTTTTCCGTGCTATTAGAATTGTATAACAGAAAAAACCCGTTTTTCGATCCACCCTAATGTATATATCGGTTTTAGAACGTCTTTCGACGTTGTCCGATGCCTAACTTCCACGTCCTTCTATCATCCCATTGGCCATCTCTAAGATCCCTTGTACTCATTGCTTTGGTTACCCCTTCTTTCCATGTCTTGTTGGGTCTTCCTCGTTTTTTGCGGTTTGGTGGTACCCACTGCATGATCTTTTTGGGCAATCTTGTGTCTTCCATTCTTTGAACATAACCATACCAAGTCAACTGTTTCCTCTCAATGTCTGTTGTTAAGTAACCATCTATTCCAATTCGTCGTCTTACTTCCTCATTTCGAACTCTTTCCCTACGGGATATACCTAACGATCTTCTAAACACATCCATTTCTACAGCTTCTAATTTTTTCCTGTTTTTCTCGGTTATTCTCCAAGTTTCTGCTCCGTAAAGTAGGCTGCTTTTAATAAGTGTTTCATAGAAATTGTATTTTCGCTGTATTCCTATTTCGGAGCTCCAAAGTATTCCATTTAGGCAGCCAATTGTTGTTCTAGCTTGTGTTAGCCTTTTCTTTATTTCCTTGTCTTTTTTTCCCGTTCTATCGAAGATTACTCCCAGGTACGTGTATTCACTACAGGATGTGATTTGTTCATTATCCTCTAGTTAGATATTGGATAGCTCAGCTCCTATGGATAGGTATTTAGTTTTAGTTTAATAACGAATTTTAAAAATTAGAGAACGGACACAAATATTATACCGGGTGTCCACTTATATTTTCCCCCATTTTAACTGCATATAACTTCTAAACGACCCAAGATGCGGTTTTTGCTGAAATGTTTTATTTTAGTAAAAGTTTTGTCTGAATGGATTTAGTTTTTTATATCGCTCTCAATTACGAAAAGAAAATGGCGGAGTTTTGAAAAAAAAACTTTGTTGACTGTTTTTTAAAGGAACCCTCAGTATAATTTTTTGTAAATTTAAAGGAAAGTCATTCACCTGTCCAGCGATATAAAGTTTTTAAAATCGGTTGTCAAATAACTGAGTAATTAATTTTTAAAGTGATAGGTGCAACGTAGATATCTCATGATAACTAAATAACATAACTAAGCAAATTGATACTATGTTATGTGATTTTCACATTGCATCTCCCATTTTAAACATTAATTGCTCAGTCGTTTGACAACTGATTTGAAAAACTTTATATCGCTGGATAAGTAAATGACCGTTCTTTCAATTTACAAAAAAATATACTGGGTGTTTCAATAAAAAAAGTCAACCACGTTTTTTTTCAAAAATCTGCCATTTTTTATTTAAAAGCGATATAAATCGATTCAAACAAAACTTTTACTAAAAGAAAACATTTCAGCGAAAACCGCATGTTTCTACCTTGCGTCGTTTAGAAGTTATAGGCAGTTAAAATAACGCAAAAAATGGAAAACATACCTACTAAGTTGTGAGATAAAAGAGATAAAATGGGTAGAGGTGAGAACTTTAGCCATAAAGAACCTATAAATTTACATTCTATTTATTGTTTCCCACCTTTAGACGTGTCGGACGAGTTTGGCAACTGCCACTGTGATAGTGACAGTTTTAGTTGACCTACTCAACTGATAGGTCTAAAGATGGGAAACAATAAATATAATGTAAATTTATAGGTTTTTATAGCGAAATTTCCCAACTGTGCTAGTGTCATTTCTTTTTATCTCCCAACTTCATATGTTTTCCAACTTTTAAGTTATTTTACCGGTTATTATCGCGCTGATCACTGTATTAGGGCATTAGCACTAAAAACACTGTAATAAATCGATATTTAAATACAGAACCTAGAAACTTGCAACTTTTTGCATTATGTTATAGGATGACGTCAGGAAAAAAGTCTACTATACAAAAATGGGTGGAAATACGTAACTGTACTTTAAAGTGCATAAAATGCATCCAAAATTGCATACACATACATGCCAAAATAAGTAAACTACGGGCCAGGTTTTGTTATTCAGGGGGTTTTTTGGGGTCACTGACCACTAATACGCATCAGAACCGACCAACCAATGCACCTGGTGCTTAAATTGATGTAAAGAGAATACTTGGGGGTTCTTGGGATAGCTTAGCCCGATACGTAATCAGAACCGACCCCCGAAGCACCTAGTGCCCAGGGTCACTGCTGAGGCCCGGTCATCATCTGGAGTTTCCAGGGTTTTCAACACTAAATTGATACAAACAAATCACTCGGGAGGTTTTTGGGGTTGCTGAGCACGAATATGACCTCAAAACCGACCCTCGGAGCACCTAGTACCCAGGGTCACTGATATGCGCGTCATCTTCTAGAATTTCGGGGGTTTTCGGTTTACGGAGGTCGGTTCGGATGACGTATTTTTGTTCAGCGATCCCAAAAGCCTCTGAGTTATCTATCTGTTCGCATCAATTGGGTGCCGAAAACCCTCTAAACTCCCGATGGGGTGCCTTAGCAGTAATACTGGGCAGTATGAGCATCGAGGGTCGGTTCTGATTGCGTATTTGTTTTCAGCGACCCCAAAAACCTCCTGAATAACAAAATCTGGCCATGAACATACTTATAGTCTAAGAGCTAGTGAACCCTCCGAGTAACGGTCTTCCTGTAAGGCTAGAAATTTGTATAGTGATAATTCATAGCACACCATGGTTAAAAGCCATGACCTGGCAGGCATCAGCCCTGCACGTGTATATACCAAGTGAATCGAAAAGTGCATAGTTAAGGGGAAAAATAAACTTTCTCCTGTAAAGTTTAAACTTAAGTATGTGTTTGAGTAAGTCATTTAGAAGAAATGTGTACAATGACAGGCGATTTTGAACAGCATAAGACCTTGCCAGGTGAGAGGAAAGATTAGGGGTTTTTCCTAAAATTATCTTTTTTACATCGAACAAAGTTTTTTTTAGGTTTTTTGAATCATTCCAAACAGAAATGGTCTGTGTGACTTTTCTCTTAGGTTTATAGTTTTTGTTATATAAGCGATTAAAAATTTTGAAAATTGCGAAATCGGCCATTTTTAACCCTAAATCGAACATTAAACTAAAAATTTCAATTTTGCCAAGGTAGATAGATATTCTTTAAACATTGATTGATGAAACCCCACAGAGTTTTTTGCAATACAATATCGAAAACCGCTTTGTTTTTTAATTGCTAATCAAGCGGGCGCGACACTCTAGTATAAGTGAGGACGTTTGAGTTTACATAAATTCATTATCTCGACAATGGGCAAATTTGAAGATAAATCCTCAGACAGGTCGATTTTTCTTCTTAAATTGGGTTTTTTGGCATATATATATACAGCGTGTCTACTTGAGTTGGAAACATATGGGAAACTTTTTTATTATTAATTTTACGAAAAAAAGTTATTCTTTATAAAAAGTTCTGCATGCCCCAAAACCTAAGATTCAATCATCAGATATCAAATTTTCTGAATATTATACGAGGTATGTCAAAAAATATGAACTTCGTTCAAGAGTAAAGTACCTTTATTTCTCTCAATATCGAAAATGCTTATTCTGAAAAGTTGTTTGGAAATAAAAACTAAGCTCAAATATGCAATTACATGCTTCTAATTGGAAAAAAATATTTTCCAAATTTTTCTCAAATTTATTGATACTAACTTCGTTTTGATTCATTACACATACGATAACTCTTTTATTATTACTTTTACGAAAAAAAGGTATTCTTTATAAAAAGCTCTGTAGGTCATAAGGCCGAAGATGCAACCAACAGATATCACATTTTATTAATTTTATACGAGTTATGTCAAAAAATATGAATTTCACTCAAGAGTAAAGTACCTTTATTTTTCACAATATTGAAAACAGTTATTAAAAAAGTTGTTTAGAACTAAAAACTATGTGTCAATATGCAATTACATCCTTCTAATTGAAATACTGTGAAATATAAAGGTGCTATAATATTGAGCGAATTTCATATTTTTTGACACACCTCGTATAAAATTAATAAAAGTTGATATATCATGGTTGTGTCTTAGATTTTAGACCATGCAAAGCTTTTTACGAAGAATAACTTTTTTTCGTAAAATGAATAATAAACGAGTTATCATATTTGTAATAATTAAAAACAATGTTGGGTATCCTTAAATTTGAGAAAATTTTTTTTTTCAATAAGAAGCATGTAATTGCATATTTGATCTTAGTTTTTAATTCCAAACAACTTTTTATCATAAGAATTTTCGATATTGAGAGAAATAAAGGTACTTTACCCTTGACCGAAATTCATATTTTTTGACATACCTCGTATAATATTCAGAAAATTTGATATCTGATGATTGAATCTTAGGTTTTGGGGCATGCAGAACTTTTTATAAAGAATAACTTTTTTTCGTAAAATTAATAATAAAAAAGTTTCCCATATGTTTCCAACTCAAGTAGACACGCTGTATATATATATATATATATATATATATATATATATATATAATACTAGTACGTCATCCATCTGGACATGATGACCTAATCGATGATTTTTTTAAACGAGAGTAGAGTAGGGGTTGTGTGATAGCACATTTGAAAGGTTATTTAATTTTCTATTCAGTAATATAAACATTAACATAATTATTTATACAGGGTGTACAAAAAAAAATTTTATTAAATTTATTTAGACTACAATAAGAAAAATTTTTTTGTACACCCTGTATAAATAATTATGTTAATGTTTATACAACTGAATAGAGAATTATATAACCTTTCAAATGAGCTATCACACAACCCCAACTCTCATTTAAAAAAATCATCGATTACGTCATCACGTCCAGATGGATGACGTCACTAGTATTATATATATATGTATATGCCAAAAAGTCCCAACTTTTAAATAAAAATCGACCTGTCTGAGAATTTCTCTTCAAATTTGCCCATTCTCGAGATAATGAATTTATGCAAACTCAAACGTCCTCACTTATACTACAGTGTCGCGCCCGCTTGATTAGCAATTAAAAAACAAAGGGGGTTTCGATATTGTATTGCAAAAACTCTTCGTGATTTCATCAATCGATGTTTAAAGAATATCTACCTGCCTTGGCAACACTGAATTTTAAATGTCCGATTTAGGGTTAAAAATGGCCAACTTTGCAATTTCAAAATTTTTAATCGCTTATATAACAAACACTATTAACCTAAGAGAAAAGTCACTAAAGACCTTTTCTGTTTGGAATGATTCAAAAAACCTAAAAAACTTTGTTCGATGCAAAAAAGATAATTTTAGGAAAAACCGATTTTTGATTCACCTGGTATATACTCGTGCAGGGCTGATGCCTGCCAGGTCATGGTTTTTAGCCATGGTGTGCTATGAATTATCACTATACAAATTTCTAGCCTTACAAGAAGACCGTTATTCGGAGGGTTCACTAGCTCTTAGACTATTATTTTGATATGTGTCTTCACTTTTGGATGCATTTTATGCACTTTTAAGTGCAATGGTGCATTTCCACCCATTTTTTTAGACTTTTTTCCCGACGTCGTGTCATCTTGAACACAATGCACAAAGTTTCAAGTGTCTAGGTGTTGTATTTAAATATCGATTCATTTTATGCTAAATGGCCTGGTCTATATACCAAACTTTACTCATCTCTGTTTGCCAACTGTCAAGCCAGCGTTCAAGTTAGCTTTGCTTTTCGCAAACGTTACATCGTCGGTGATTAGTTACTGTAATCACGAAAACCGTTTTAGTAAGCCATCTTACACTATGAATATTTTAACTCACTTATACCACCACGCGTCGTGTAATATTGTGAAGAGCGGGATGAAGTGCTAATTCTTAGTCAAGATTGACGTTTGGCTGACACGTTCAGCGTGTTACTAAAATGTATTTCAGTTGTTGACTGCCTGTATCCCGTTGTTTGTGTAGGTAATGTGCGAAATTTCCATATGATGAGAATATATGTCGTCTTGCTTTATTTAAGGGTGTGGTATTTTGTAGTCGATGTAACAATCAAATAAATAAAACTAAATGATCGAAAGATAAGAATTTAAGCAAGGAAAAGTGGCCTGATGGAACAAAGACGTCGTGAAATGAAAGAACTACAAACAAAACATGACGAGTTAATGTACACAAAAAAATTAAATTATCTACACTCGGAGAAAAAGAACATCTCCTCTTATGAGAAACTCCAAAGGTAAAATATTTCTCGACTTGACAAAAAGAACTTGACAAATGGACTAATTATATAAAGGATATATTTTTTTACAAAAATATATTAAAAAAAGCAAAGAAAACACGAAAGAAAGCAATTTTGTTTTTTGACCCATATTTTTTTCCACGGGATATAGGTATTGACATTGCTTTATAGAAAAAAATCCGTCTTTCCTCTTTAAAATGTTGTTTAGTAGAAGTCTTTAAGATTGATAGTTTCCAAAATATGATTTTTCAAAATTCGCCACTTATAGAATTTTTGGGCTATTTTCCTTATCTTTTCGCAAACATTGTTCTGTAACTTTTTTCTACGCAGCTCTAGGTGTAACCAATGGTACATTTAGTAGGAATAGAAGGTAATTACCTTTAAAATGGTGTATTGTGTATTGTATAAATAAGGTTTTACGACTATTTTTAATCAAGTTATGGTTTTTTAAAAATTTATACTTTTATTTGATATTTTTACGATTATTTTTTATATTTCTCATTATAACTTTTTTTCTTGGACATTTAGATATATATATATTGTTCGATAAAAGATAGTCTATTTTCTTTACTTGAAAATTGTGTATTGTAAAATATTATAGGACTATTTGTAAATAAGATACCCGTGGGGTATCCAATGGTATCCGTACTTTGAGAAAAATTTTGAGATTTTTTTTTCAATTAGATGAATATAATAATTGCATATTAGAACCTAATTTTTAATATCTCATAACTTTTTTTAGTATCATTTTCTCGATATTCTGAAGTATAAAGGTACTTTCCTCTTGAGCAAAATTCATATTTTTTAACATACCTCGTATACCTACTATTGATAAAATTTGATATCTGATGATTGCATCTTAGGTTCTAGAATATGCAGTAGTATGAAAAAAAGTTATGGAGAAAAAAACAAAATCACTTTCTTTCGCATTTTTTTTACTTAGTTTTTTAAATGTATTTTTGTAAACAGAAATATTGTTGACTTTGAAAGGTGATATTTCGATAGTAAAATGAATGTGGAACAATTTTTCTGTAGACGTTTTTGTACCAAAAATGCATATAACTCACCCTAGCGCAGCCTGTGCCTAGGGACTAATTCACCCCTTTCTCAAAAACGCACCCCTCTAAATGGTAAAACTCCGCGGTTTTTTCATATCTAGAGGTCCATTGACCATATGCAATAATAAAACCCGGTTAGCGTTGTAGTTCCTTTCCAAAGTACATAATCAATAGTCTATTATTGAAGAAGCAATTATAATTATTACAGTGTTTATGTATGTATAACAATAGATCGGTATGAACTGATACTATATAGGGTGAGGCAGATAACTGGCCTATTAGAAATATCTCGAGAACTAAAGGCAACAGAATCATGAAAATTGGAATAAAGGGGTTTTGAAGGATGATCTATTAAATGAAAATATTTTCATCTCTTTGCAACTTCCGGTTATACCGGAAGTTGCTTATAACTTCGTTTTTTTTAAAGGGACACCCTGCATATTTTTACATTTTTAGATTCTCTTCGATGTCTTCGTTCTTAAAATATGAGGTTTTGTAATATTATACAGGGTATTTTAAAAGATAATTACGTTTTTTTATTAATTTCGTAGCAACATTCACTCCCTGTAGAATTGTAGTAGTTTGACATCTAAAACTCTACTTACGTTCAAATGATTTTTAATATACTCTACTGTTGTTAAGAATCATTAGTATAGCTAAATTTTTAATTTTAGTATACAGTGTTGGTCGAAACTCGGAATGAGTATTTTCTGAGTTTTCTTAAATGGAACACCCTGCATTTTTGTATTGTAATGAATTGATATTGTATGGTACTTTTTTATTTCTTAAGCATTCCCTATACCTAACTGCTTTAATTTGTGAGTTATTGGTGATTCAATCTAAACATTAATTGCAACAAAAAATACGTAAAATTTTGTTAGTTTGGCCGTAAAAATACTCAATCCCAAATAATTTTTCAGAAATAAATACATATTAATCCAGACTGGTCCTTAAAATTACCAATAATGGTTTAGCTATCAAAATACCTACGTAGTTAAGATTGTTGGTTCGATTAACAATTAAGCACAAATTAAAGCAGTTAGGTATAGGGAATGCTTAAGAAATAAAAAAGTACCATAAAATATCATTTCATTACAATACTAAAATACAGGGTGTTCCATTTAAGAAAACTCAGAAAATACTCATTCCGAGTTTCGACCAACCCTGCATACTAAAATTAAAAATTTAGCTATACTAATGATTCTTAACAATAGTAGAGTATATTAACAATCATTTTAACGTAAGTAGAGTTTTAGATGTCACACTATTACAATTCTACAGGGTGTGAATATTGCTACGAAATTAATAAAAAAACTTAATTATCTTTTAAAATACCCTGTATAATATTACAAAACCTTATATTTTAAGAAAGAAGACATCGAAGAGAATCCAGAGATGTAAAAATATACAGGGTGTCCCATTAAAAAACGAAGTTATAAGCAACTTCCGCTATAACCGGAAGTTGCAAAGAGATGAAAATATTTTCATTTAATAGATCATCCTTCAAAACCCCTTTATTCCAATTTTCATGATTCTGTTGCCTTTAGTTCTCGAGATATTTCTAATAGGCCCTTTATTTGCCTCACCCTGTATAAAAAATTGAAACGTATAAAGAAAACAAAAGGTAACTATTATAGTTGGTCTGTGAATATGAACGTTAGTAAAACTGACAATATATTGAAAGGTCCACTTATAATTTTTAATGAAATGCTGTAAGAGATTAGGCTCTGACAATGAAAATCCCACAGCAACCGGACAGTGGAAGAGATAAATTTTATTGATCTCCTGAGAATCGTAAAAAATGGCAAAAATCGTGCAAAGTTTATCAATTTAAGAGCTTTTGTGGAAACTAACTACAACTGCGTCAAAATTTAAAAAAAAAATGAAACGAAATCTACACTCTTCGCATCTAAACCGTGTTTTGTTCTTTTAATCTTTGTCGATAGGACACTCTGATATTTAATTTTTACTGTTGAGTCAATGCATATTTTATTAACAAAAAAAAAAAAATGATTTCGCGCGCGTAGCTGACGTTCAAAATCGCCAATTAAAAAAACAGTGAGAGAACGGTTCATTCTGCATACAAAGTTAGAATAAACATTTTTGTTTTATTCAAAATTCAGCTCAATTTCTTTAGTTCAGAGAAATAAGGAAAAAAATGTCCTGTTGGTGACACAACCCCCTCCAGGCCGAAACCAAATTTTTTGAGTAGTATGGACTATCTATATTAATAACCTATATGTTTCCTGCAGCCGATTTTGATGATATACATAGTTAAAAACAAATTAAGATAAAAAATCGGTAAATTTTCGCTTTTTTCGTCTACTACCAAAAAGTTAGCATTTTAAACAACTTTGAGAGTAAGAAACTCATAAATCGTATAAAATACTTCAATATGGCGTTCGCTGAATATGTCTATCTTTATTGGTTGCTTAAAAAATTGCAAAATAAATCATAAATTTTGAGTTTTGATAAATATTCATAAATTATGTAAAAACTAACTTAAAACCTTCTTATTACACAGAATGCTGAGACTTCTGGTGCTTAAATCAAACCCTTAATTTCAAAGCAATTGGTCAAAAATTTTAAAAGTTATTTAATTTGTTTATCCCAAATTAATTTTTTTTGCAACACTATAAGTCAGAAAATGATGAAGATTCAGTAATACTTTGGATAGTTTATGAAAGAAGAAAATTTACACTATTAATTTATTTAAAAAAAAAGTGACAAAAAATAATTCTAAATATTTCAAAATTATTTTGTAAGAACATGGGAATTAAAAAAGGGGGGGCTAACTTCGTCCCTAATTGTCCTAGTACAATTGTTTTTCTTTCTAAATGTGTATAAAAATTCAGTCTTTCAAAATATGAAAAAATAATTTTTCTACGGGTAACGGTTAAAAAGTTATTCTAATTGTTTATAAGTAAGCAAAAAATCGACATCTTTTTGCAAAATAATTTTACACTGTTTAAAATTACTTTTTGTCATTTTTTAAATTAAGTTAATAGTATGAATGTTCTTCTTTCATAAACTGTCCAAAGTATTACTGTAACCTCCTAATTTTCTGACTAGTGTTTAAAAAAAATGACTTTGGGATAAACAAATTAAATAATTTTTAAAATATTTGACTAATTGCTTTAAAATTTAGGGCATGATTTAAAAACCAGAAGTCTCAGCATTCTGTGTAATAAGAAGGTTCTAAGTTAATTTTTACATAAGTTATGAATACTTAAAAAACTCAAAATTTATGATTTATTTTGCCATTTTCTAAGCAACCAATAAGGATAAGACATATTCAGTGAACCCATATTGAAGTATTTTATACGATCTAAGAGTTTCTGACGCTCAAAGTTGTTTAAAATTCTTAACTTTTTGGTAATAGACGAAAAAAGCGAAAATTTACCGTTTTTTGACCTTTATTTGTTTATAACTATGTATATCATCAAAATCGGCTGCAGGAAACAGCTTATTATTATAGATATCCATGTTACTCAAAAAATTTAGTTTCGGCCTGGAGGGGGATGCGTCACGAGAAAAATCTTGTTTCTCTGGACTACTTGTCTAAAACATTTTTTTCTACGGCGTACAGACTCAATGTTTCCCTCTACTAGACAGGTTTTAAGGCGGGTGTAAGTGGTTTACACCTTTTTAGGGTCCCAAAGTTGATTTTCTCAGCAAAATTCAGAATGTTCATCTCGTTTTTAAAGATCAAATATTTGACGACTGGAAAATTTAACAAATCATAAATTTTCTTTTGATATGACAAACTTCAGCTGCTGTAGATTCTGCGATTTTGATTTGCTAATACTTAATATTGTTAATTTTGATATTGCTACATCGTAGAGAGAATTTAGTAGTACATTATTAGATGCGTATGCCGTATAGGGAACATTACATGAAAAATAATCAGTATTTCCTAAAGAGGGAAAAAGTATACTGGGCGAGCCATTCCAAATAAGAAACTTTATTATATTTGCAGAAAAACCGAAGATCTGACAACAATGTAAATACCAGCATAATATCGACGCAACATAAGACCCTTACACATCAAAATCTATAAAAATCTTTTAAGCCATTTCCGAGATAATTAACCCTTAACTACTGACGTGGATGTTTCAGGACATAGACACTGACATGCGGTATGTCATACCGTTTCTTATTCTCCATTGTTCTTAATATGGAGTTTTTCTTATATCACTGTATTTTTTTACATCAACTACGGAATGATCCTTTATACTGCTGTAAAATAAAATAAACTTAATTTTTTCAAGAAAACTATGAACGCATGCAGAATATTAAAAAATGGTGGAGGTTCTTAAAAAATCTTTATAAACTGAATTACAAAAAAACAATGAGTACATTATTGTTAACTAAAAAATAGTAAAACAATGTTTGAAAGTAGAATAACTGGATGGACTTGCTGCCATTCAAATATTGAAAGAATACTGAATGGACTGCTTTTAGCTATAGAAGCCTAAACATTGACATGCGGTACGTGATACCTCCAGAAAACCTTACGTCACCGTGACTGAAAGACTTAAACAAGAATCATATTATCATGCCCGTACCGTTCCAGCACGTAGCGTTTCGTTTCCGAAAAGTATTGATTTTAATGGTTTTAAATATGAACAATTCATACTGTCCGGAGCGTATAGTATCAGACAACTCTTTGTAAAATCAGGTTTTTCGGAGACTAGGCTACGTGCTGGAACGGTACGGGCATGATAATATGATTCTTGCTTAAACCATACTAAAACTGCAGCAGTTGGGAGGAGGTAAAATTACAAACCACTTGAAGGTACCCAGATGATGTTCGAAGGGATTTTTTAAACAGGAATCTTTTAAATAGGAAACAAGTTTTACAACGAAATATATTTTCAGCGGGCATGGCATAACGCATGTCAGTGGTTAAGGGTTAAAGCGTTAAGGGTTAAGGCGTTAAGGGTTAAGGCGTTTTGTAAGTACTTAAAACTCACTGGGTAGACTGAGAATGAAGAGAAAAACAGCATTATTTTAAAAATATACACAAAGGGCTCCATATATGTTTTTTGAAAAGGTGTGTAGGTGCTATAAACAGATTCTATTGTGATTTTAAGTCGCGAGATTTTTACACTCCAAAATCCCTAGATAGTCGAAGCAAGAAAGCACTGAATCTCCGAAAAAAAAAACGACAAGACGGATCTTAATAATTCTTTTTGCATTCGATTTATGAATGCGCCAGGAAACTTTGTGATGTTTAGCCATATTGAAAAACTGCATACAAAAAATGCATTCTTAAAGTGCATCTCAAACAGACAATCAAAAAAAATTCAGAACTCCTCAATTATCGGCGGAAATGAGTTCAATTTTGTTATTCGGTGGTTTTTGGGGTAGTTGAAAACAAATATAATGTCGTAAGTGATCTCCGGACTACCTGGTGCCCAGAGTACCTACTGTTTACCTCGTCTTGTGGAGTTTTAGGCAAAAAATTGATTTAAAAATTGGTCAAAAATAATTACTCGGGGGGTTTTTGGGGTTGCTAATGACGAATATGACATCGGAAGTGATCTCCGGAGTACCTGGTGGCCAGGGTACCTACTGTTTGCCTCGCGACTAATGATTTTTGACTAATTATTTAAAGAATTTGTCGAAAAATTCAGAAGACGAAGTAAACAGTAGGTACCCTGGGTACCAAGTACTCCGTAGATCACTTCCGATGTCATATTCGTCGTCAACGACCAAAAAACCCCAGAGTAATCATTTTTGACTAATTTTTAAATCAATTTTTTTACCGAAAACTCCGCAAGACGAGGTAAACAGTAGGTACATTTAGTGTTAGAAAATTCTCGAGAATGAAAAATCGGAGAATATTCTTGAGAATATTCTCGATATGGAGAATTTTCTGAGAATGAACCCTACGAGGCACAGTGGTTCCAAATGCCTAAAACGTGGTCATGAACCTTTAAAAGCCTATATTGTTTATACATTTCGGAATTACTTTCGTTCTTAGAAATTTTTGGCATCGCTGATTACGAATCTAACATTATTTTTTCTGAAAAACAAAATGGCGGATCCAACATGGTGGAAAGAAATTGAAAGTATCAATCAAAACCCAAATTTTTTGTCAAATTTGGTAATTTAAGGTCGTTGATTACAAACCTAACATTACTTTTTATTAAAACAAAATGTGTTTAAAAATTTATATTATTAAGGGTTTTTAAAATTGCTGATCACCAATGCGTCATTTTCCACTTTTGTATTTAAACAACTGCCAGCAATGCATAGGCAGTTATAGGCAGCTAAACCAAAGTGATTCTGTATCTTCTTACAATATGTTTTAAGACTAATAAGCATTATTCGCAGAATTATGCAGAATTTTGTACTTTTTGAATGTATCTTTACAAAATTTTGATTATTTCAAGTATATTTTCACTATTTATGTAGTAAAAAATTTAAAGCATTTATTGTTACTAAAACTTAAGTTAACTTACATCTTACATTACTACATACTTAAAAAAGAAGAATCTGCTTTATAGCGATAAAATTGATGAACCACAAAACGTTTTACAGCGTTTTCAATATACGCGTTCTTTTAGACTTTCTCTGTCGGCCAAAGTAACCTCGGACATGGTTCACTTGTTCCTGAGCTGTGAACCACAATACATCCAGTCTGATCATTATACCTGCGTATAACGACTTTACGATAGTATGAGATAACAACTGTAAACATGAAAATGTCTAGATAGGGACTTTTTTCTTCGCCTCATGACCACATTTTCAGCATTTGGAACCACTGTGCGACGTGCTTAGAGATATTGTAAAAGATGAAAATCATGAAATTATATACAAAATTATGAGACTAAACAACAGTGATCTTTATATTTGATAAAGAAAAATGAAACTTTCTTCTTAACAGCAAATAATGCAAGTAATGGATGTGGTGACCTAATCAGAAAAAGATGAGGGCTCAGGTTCAGAATATATTTCTATCATAAGCTGATCCTGGTCATCTACATTCTGAATTTCATTGTACTGATGAGAAGTTGTGGGATTTTGTGTTTCACGAGTCGCCAGCTTAGTCATGGATTGGTTTACGTCTAAAGTGGCATTTAGACGGGCTAGTTTCTGAAGCAATATGTTGCCAAAAATATATATTTGGTATGTTGCTGGCAACATTACAGCCATCATCATCATCATTTGGCCCTACAACTCTATGTGAGTTTTGGCCGCGTTTACTATTTCCCTCCATTGTTGTCGGTCCTGAGCAGCTATAACATTACAGCCATCTAATTAAAATATCGCCGTATGGCCGAGCCCTGTGGCCGAAATCTTGCTGGTATTTGAACACTATTGCAGTTAGTGGCTGATGCGCGGCCGATAAAGTCGAACTGTTGTGGCAAATTTTGCATGTTGCTCTATATTTCCTCTTTATTTCCTGTACTCTGTTGAACTTTAATTTGGTTTTGTCAAAACATACAAAGAAAATATGAATACGTGGTCAAATTAAGTTACAATAAGGTTTATTAATGCAGTACATTTACGTCCAGAGTTATGGAACTTGGCATACTTCTGGAACTATGAAACAAATGGAAGGGTAGTGCACCCTGAATAAATACATTAAACTAAAACTTTTAGTATAGGAGTCACCAGTCGCCAAAAACTGAAGAACGATTGCTAATCTTGTTGAGATTGGTATTGCGTTTCTCATATTTGATATTTCTTCTCTATTCTTGGCCCTATCATATTTATTACTTGTTCGAAATCACTTTTTGGCATTCTTGTAAAATTCTTAAACCAATAATTGTCTAGCATTATTTCCATAGTTAAATTCCTCATTGTTTCGCGTTTACCTAGAAAAGTCGTATCCACATTTTCCATTTTTTCTTTTTATGTATCGTCTTAGCACGACTGAGGACGCAGCTACTCTCAAGAGAATATTGTCGAGAAAGAGAATATTCTGGCCGAGAATATTCTCGAGAATACTCTCGTTCTCGAGAATATTTTCTTGAGAATATTCTCTTTTTACATCACTAGGTACACTGGGCACCAGGTACTTCGGAGATCACTTCCGATGTTATATTCGTCGTTAGCGACCCCAAAAACCCCCCGAGTAATGATTTTTGACTAATGTTTTAATGAATTTGCCGAAAACTGCACAAGACAAGGTAAACAGTAGCAACCCTCGGCACCAGGTACTCCGGAGATTACTTACGTCATCATATTCATTTTCAGCGACCCCAAAAACCCATAAGTAACAAAATGGAACTCATTTCTGCCGATAATTGACGAGTTCCGAATTTTTTTTTATTGTTTGTTGGCGATCACCATTGCGAAGGCTTCTCGATCTTCTGCAATTGTCCAACATTTGGTATCTGAGTCCATTCTCGAATGTTTTCTAACCAAGAAACTTGTTTTCTTCCTACACCTCTACGGCCCTCTATTTTGCCGTTAAGGATCAGTTGTAATATTTTATATCGATTTCCTCTCATTATATGTCCCAGATAAGACATTTTTCGATGTTTAACAGTCTTTAACAGATTCCTATCTTTGTTGACCCTCCTTAGTACTTTTTCATTAGTTTTCCTTGCTGTTCAAGGTATCTTCAGCATTTTTGTATGCAGTTTTTCAATGTTATATTATGACTAAAGGTCACAAAGTTATTATTTTTTCTTTCAGACTTAAGTAGGTACCTACTAGAAAACAAAAAAATTAGTCCCAAGAGTGTACTCTCAAATTTCAAAATCAATGTTTTTCGTTCGAAAAAGGGGATATTTTCTACAGGATACATCACCTCTACAGTTTTTTAAGTCTTTGGCGTGTAACCCTTGGTTTCAGTTGATATAAATGTCATCTTAGTCTTCTTTTTCAGGACTAAAATCTAATCAAGGGACGTCCTTGATTACTGTTAATAAAACTGTTCCTCGACGAGCAAGTTTGTTTTTACCACAATACACTTCCATTCCCTCAGTGTTTTAACCGTTATCCAGATAATTTTAATACTAGAGCAATTTAATGCTGTATATAGTATAATGCAGTATAATATCTGCTCCATTTGCCATCATTCCTAGCTAATTCCTTTATAAATTACCCGATCCTTCATTAGTTGTTTTAATAGTTTGCGAAGATATATGTATAATAGCTGTTTCTAACTATGGTGTTCAAATTCCACACCATTTACATAACTGTTTCTTAAAGTTAGATCTCTAAAAAGTTAAAAATTTATTTCTAAAACAATGAAATTTGCATATAAACGTACAGTTTGAAATTTAAATATTAAACACATTTACTAAGTTAAAAGAGAATAAAACTTTTGACGTGGAACATATTGCGAGAAGTTCTAATCTAATCTTTCCTTTCATTTTCCGGGGATATATTTTAAAAACTTTATACTTACATATTAAGTAAAAGAAAACTATAAACTCAAAGTTTAACGACCAGCTGTACTAGAAATGCTGCAGGCAGGAAACTGCATACAATCTTTCACACATTTAAAGACGTTCATTGTGAGTTTGGTTGTTATACACATACAGGGCGTACCAAAAGTAGTGGAACGGTCGAATATTTTGCGAAATGAACATCGGGCAATATATAAAGAGGCGTGGGAAAAACCAACAATCCCCAGAGACTGGCAAAACAACATCATCGTACCAATATACAAAAAAGGCTAAAATGTAAACTGCGATAACTATATCGGTATGCTTTAAAATGTATACGAAAATAAAAGAGAAGAGACTAATACAATAAGTAGAAATGAAATTGGAAGAAGAACAAGCGGCCTTTAGACCAGGAAGACCTAGGAACATTAGGAACCCAATCGAAAGAAGCATATATACGGAGGGAAAACTGATATTAGCATTCATAGACCTAAGAGCAGCAGTTGACACGATAGAAAGACGAGTTATAGGGAAATGCTTGAGGAAAATAAATGGACGAAATATTTTGATAGCAATAATTATAGAAAGTACTTACAAAGATGTAAAATGAAGAGTACAAAAATAACAGGGGAGAGATCAGAAGAATTTAATTGGAAGAGAGGTATTAAACAAGGAGATCTCAGCCATTTGCTATTCATAATCGTACTGAACGAATTAATAAAAAATTAAAGTAAGAACCAACCAACTACAGACAATAATAGGACACCGTAGATTACAACTGCTAACAATAATAGTCCTTAATGTATGCCGACGACATAGTATCAACTAATAGCAGATCCCGAGAACAAAATGCAGAAACTAATGTATATATGGGTAGAGCAAATAGAAGAACTAAAAATGGAAATAAAGGAGGAAAAAAGCAAGATAATGATAATCAATGGCAATGCAGATACTGCAATAAAGATAAAATGAAAAAACTCAGAACTGGAACTAGTTACAACTTACGAGTACCTGGGAAGTATCATTACTAACGACGGAAAAATAGGCTAGGAAATAGCAAATAGAGCAAATAAATCAAACAGGTAACAAATTATACTATGCGTTAGCCATAACACTGGAAAAAACAGAACTTACAAGAGACTGTGCTCTATGCAAGTGAAAACTGGATAATTCTGGAGAAACATAAGAGTAGGATAAATGCAATGGAGATGAGGCATTTAAGAAGGATAATTGGAAAGACAAGATGGGATAGATTAAGCAACGAGACTATTAGGAGAATGGTCAACGAATAATGAATAAACTAACAAAGAGACAAGTGAACTGTTACGGCCATTTGATGAGGATGCAACGTAACAGAAGTACAAGAAAAGTCCGCAAAGCAAAGAACATTGTAAAAATAAAAAGAGGCAGACCAAGAAAAAAATGGACATAAGTATCAGAGACGGGAAAAATAAAATAAAAATCACTAGGGGAATTGAAAATAATGGCAGAAAACAGAAAAGAATGGAAGAGATGGGTGAATGGAAATTAAAATAGCGAGCCCCAATCCGACACCCTGATAGGGCAAAAGTAAGGGGAGAAAGAAAGAACATCGGATTAAAAGATACGTTTTCAATATTTTTCAAAAATCTATCGAATTACAACAAACACGACACCACTCCACCGTTAGAGGTGAAGTGGGGGTAACTTGTGATCTAATAATTATTAGCAATCTTTACTTGAATTAAACATCGTCTATCAGTACAGAGAGAGTTAAATCCGATGATATTAAAATCAAACGTGGGATCCGATATAGATGTATTCTATTACCTCTGGTGTTTAACATATACTCTGAGGAAATATTAACGGAGAATGTATCAATAACATCAGATACGCGGACAACACTTTTTTTATAATTTCCGTGATAGTCTTTACCATTATGTTAAAGTATTCTTTTCTAGCAATGGCTTTCTTCATTATGTTTTCTGGTGTGATCCTTCCCATTTTTAACCAGCTCTCCCTATTGACTTAATTGTTTGCATCAAAAAACGCAATGTTGTGCGTTATCCTTTAAACTACTTGTCTTTATAATTTCATAAGTATAGTTCCTAAAAGACCCATCGATTGTCAAAAAGTAAATACCGGTAAAAAATGTTGAAAGGAATTATAGTATGCCTCTTCAGTTAGTGATCTGCCATAAATAATCAATATAATAACATAATAGGTAATGAACTCACGATTCGAAAACATTTTCGGCATTTACACTAAACAGGATTATTCCAAACTATCTGTTTACTAAACATGGGACTGTCTAAGTTTAAATTTTCGTACCTCACTCACACAGCTGCCACATTTTAATTTGCATACCAAAATGTATTTTAATTTTGGTCAAACGGTTGCATGTAGATAAAAATGTTATGAGTTTTTTGTTCCAAATGGTATTATCTTCTTCTTCTACGGCACTGCAGCCCAAATTGAGCCTTGGCCTCCTTTATTTTTGGCCTCCACCCTTGCCTGTCTGTGGCTGCTCTTCTCCATACACGGACTCCTAAAAGTGCTTGTGCGTCGCTGTTTACTGTGTCTTCCCAGCGCTTTCGTGGCTTCCCAACCGGTCTCTTTCCTTGCATTCTAGCATTCAGTGCTCGTTTTGGTAGCCTCAGAAATGCTGTCCTCTACCTATACCTTTTAGGAACGCACTATTTTCCGGGACACCCTGTATTTTTTGTAAAATTAAATAAGTCATCGAGTTGAACTCCCAGATACCTCGCCTCTTTTCCAGTATAATTCTAATCCCTTCTATACCTTTGGGCCCATGTTTAAAAATCAGGATTACCTCAATGTTTCTAAACTGATGCGTCCGGCAACTGGAGTACCCTTAAAAATTTGGCGGACAATATTACCTGAAAGTAATATTTTCCTGTAATAAGTATTTTTATCACACAATCCTGCAAAAAAAAACCATTATTTATGACTCCATAACTTTGCTATATTTGGGGAGGGGGGCGCACGCTTTATAAAGAGTAATAAAATTTCTACCCTCACAGCCGATTTTTGATTGATTGTTTGATAAAAATATTTAGAATTAACTGGTAACATTGTTCGACAAATTTTGAAGGTACTCTAGTTAGACGCACCAAAGTTTATAAACTTCTATATTTAAAAAACGCCCCCTCCCCATATTTTCCCTATTAGAAAAGTTGGCCGTCATGACATGAATAACTAGATATACTTATGAGGAAGTAATTATGATTTTTAAAATGTGGGCCTAGGTTGAACTTCATAAAGTCCCTCTTTCTTTTTTTATCACATAATGAATGATATTTTTTAACTAGTTTTAAACCAATGTTTTCTTACAATACCTTTTTATGCAAAACCAGCATACATATGCCCTTCTATATGATTTAAAAATAACATACTTCAAAAGCTCTTTGAGCCTTTTCACGCAGAATAAACTACCAGAAGTGAATATAAAACTCATACTCTGTATCTTATCCACATTTTTTACATCTTTTCTATATTGCGAATACGGTGTCTTCTCTTCGTTGTAAATATCTTTTCAAAATTGCATCGCTACTTCAAGACGCCAACCTATTATAAAATAAAATTTATGTGTAATAAAGAAAGGGATAAACTCCAGTTTTTGTTTAAACTGTGTCTAGAAGGCGGGTAGTTTAAGATCTTTATGATGCCGTAAATATTACATGAAATTGAGAAGATAGTACACAAAAGTTTCTTTAAACCACTTAAAAAGTAGCATTGATATTGATCCATTCATCGTTTTTGTCACATAAAATATATGGAAACAAATTTATTTTAAACTAGTGATTCAGTCAATTTGTACTCTACGAGCTCCCTAGTGGGAAAGTTTTGGGGTAGTTCTGATTTCTTTCAATATATATGGATTTTGGGCTGCTCAATCCGAATATGAGGTTTGCGGACAAAATTTCTTGCCGGAACATTGGAAAAATCGCGAGAAAATCGAAAAATTTCAGCTTTTTTCCGCTTTTTTGCTCAAATCCCGAAAACTATTAACTTTTAGATTTTATGTATTTTTACTACAAAAACGTTATTACGTAGGTCAAAATTTTTGACGTAAGAGAACTGTCAAAACATTAGAATGTGACTTTTCATTATTGCTATGTTTATTATAAACACGGCAATAATGAAAAGTCACATTCTAATGTTTTGACAGTTCTCTTACGTCAAAAATTTTGACCTACGTAATAACGTTTTTGTAGTAAAAATACTATAGTTATTAATTATTTACTTTTTTTTTCAGACGAACCGTTCGGTCTAAATTGCAAGTTGAAAATTGCAAATTTTTAACGGTCTCGGCAAAACCCACTTTTTACATTCCAAAACGTTAGTTTATTGTGTACTAATAATAAATGTTAGTTCATAATGTGAATATGGTATGTCTCTTCTCACAGCTTCCATGAATCCATTCCATCCTAAAATACCGAGAATGTCTCTGCTTTTCCATTAGAGCCACAGAAGATCAGGCACATATGGAGTCACAGTTTCAGTTGGTGTGAACATTCCATTCGGATCTTGATTTCTTATAAACCTTGAGGGTTTGTCCTTTCAAAATGTATTAGTTGAACAGCTCTCTGACTTCCATAAACCTCAGGTGCGAGTTTAGTTTTTAGTTGGGAGCTATTGCATGTTTTAGTGCAGTACAAAAAATGCCACCCATGACGTAATATCCGTCGATTGTATGTACGTTAACCCTTTCTGTCCCAACGCTGCATATATGTTTTTGAAAAAGTGGGTCTGTATTCGCAGCCGCCATATTTATACGATCAAGGTGTTATGGTCTCAATTTACCAAAGCCGAAAATATGCGTTGCTTATAAAATTTTAGACTCATTGGTGTCCCAATGCCGTAAAAATATGTCCGAAAATGTTAGATTATTGTTCCCAAAGCCTCAAAATATTGGCACCTAAGAGAGGTCATGCGGACCCATTGCCGTATATAATTTGTTCACATATTTTAGATATATGCTATATTGTAGCACTGGTGGCAACGCTTATAGGTAGCTGCTAGAAGGTGAAGCGCTTGTAGCCACAGAAAAGACCAGAAAAAAAAAGAAGCGAATCGAGATACATGTGTGCAAGATACGGAGTCGGCCTTTGCGTAGTGTCATGTTTTGAGGAGTACCACACAAAAGAAAACTTTTAATGTTAATTTACATTATATTATTTTTTTTAAGTTAGTTACATTTTTTCAAGTTGGTTTTGCTCTCTGATGAGTACTTTTGAAAAGAAAACGTTTAAGTTGGTTAAAAAAAACTCATTAAAAAACATGTTTTGGTCATTTATTTGTTTATTTATATGCGGCGACGTATATATAAGGCAATGGGACTCTAAGCATGAAAAAACCTTTGGGATTGAGGGACCAACATGCAAATTAAGGCCTGGCATAGAAAGGGTTAAAATCAGCGTTTTCATACACCTGTTGTGTAAAGCACGGCTGGTCAATTTTCTGCGGATGACCTGCGATTGCTGACACTTCCAGATAAGCAACGCGCTTGCTCGAAGTCTTGTAGCGGCAGTAAGGCCCAGATAGTTGTATTGTATTGGTCTCACCATTCCTTGCAAGGTTGGCCGTTTTCTCTACAAAAAGTACGGCTCAAGAAAATAGGTTGATGTAGTTTCCTCTTTTGGGTTTTGTTCATCCTATATCTACAGAAGCTGTTCGCCTGATAACGCTGATTTTAACGTACGTACAATCGACGAATACCACACTTTTCACGTCATACGTGGCATTTCTTGTATTGCACCAAAACATGCAGTAGCTCCTAAGCAATCCATTCCTCGGATAAAAAAGAAATTCGCGCCTGAGGTTTATGGAAGTCAGGGAGCTGTTCAACTAATTAATTTTAAAAGGACAAAACCTCAAGGTTTATCAGAAATCAAGATAACAAATCCGAAGGAAATGTTCACACCAACTGAAACTGTGACTCCATCTGTGCCTGATCTTCTGTGGCTCTAAGGGAAAAGCAGAGACATTCCCGGCCTCTTGGGACGGAATGTACTCATGGAAGCGGTCACAAGAGACATATACCTATGAACTAACATTTATTATTTGTACAAGAAATTTATCAAATGACAGCATTCTAATAAAAAAAAACTTTGGAATGTAAAAAGTGGGTTTTGCCGAGACCGTTAAAAATTGGCAATTTTCAACTTGTACTTTAGACCGAACGGTTCGTCTGAAAAAAAAAAGTAAATGGTGATATTTGTAGATAATTTTAAGTACTTTAATTTCTGTTAACATACCATTTACTAAAAGTTAATAGTTTTCGAGATTTGAGCAAAAAAGCGGAAAAAGGCTGAAATTTTTCGCTTTTTTCGCGACTTTTTCAATGTTCCGGCAAGAAATTTTGTCCGCAAACCTCATATCCGAATTCAGCAGCCCAAAATCCATATAATGAAAGAAATCAGAACTACCCCAAAACTGTCCTAGTCAAAACACAATTTTATTGAATCATAGCTAACCCGGCGAACTTCTTACCACCTTAGAAATAAATTAATAATGTGTGAAAGTTCAAAAAATAAAAATTAAAAGAAAATCAAAAAATACTTAAAAAAATATTAAGAATTACCCAATAAAATTATCAATATAATTCATTCTGATAAGTAATATTTTTTGCCATGCGTAAATATAAAACGATGGCGGTTTTTCAATGCACGATTAATAATTTTCCTTGCCCGAAACATGGACACTCAAAGTTTATTCCGCAAACTCCCAAAAAACGTTTACAAACGTCACTACTACGCTCGATACATATATAAACAAAAATGTATTGCTGTTTACTGAGTAAGAAGTGACACCGGTAGACGCCTGGCGGAGATTACTGGTTTAGTCATAATTGGTCAATTATCGAACACGGTTAAAAATTATTAATGCCTGGTTGCACCAACAAATCTTAAGATCCAGCTTAGCTCAGCTCAGTTTATAGATAGGACTGCTTTAAGTCTCACTTACTTTGCACCATAATTTTCGACTCTTATTTATGCAATCCACGTAGCAATCCATTGTGGCAAGCTGAAAATTGATCTAAGACTTAATGGTGCAACGCGTATGTTTCGTAAGCTGAACTTAAGGCACTTCTTAAGCTTAAGATTTGTTGGTGCAACAAGGCATAAATTACTAATATGGCTATTAAAAAATAGGGGTAGGTGATAAAGGTCAGAAAATAAAGTGGTGTATGTATTTTTAATTATTCTTGCTCTTTTCACATTATAACCATGGATGGGTTTTTGCCTGCCTTCCATTTAGACCTTCCTTTTGTCCTTCTTATCCATTGTTTTATATTCGTAGTTTTCAAGTCGTCTTCTACGTCAAACAACCATCTGCTTCTGGACCTTCCTTTTTTTCGGCTGCCTGTTAGCTTCTACTGTAATATTTTCGTTATTGTCTTTGTATCTTGTTGTCTTTAGGTATATTCCAGCTATTACTCTGGGCTAATTAGCAAATACAAGGAAAAGTTATTTACCAGCAATTTCATTGCTGGAATCGAATCTTATTATTGTATGTATTAATAATATAGATATGCAAGTCCGCAGATAGTGTGCTACTTTTTTTATAAACAAAAGGGCGCCCGAAAATCGTCTTTTTTTCAATTTTGCTCTATAACTCCAAATATTTTAACTTTAGACCAAAAACACCCAAATATAAATTCACCGCAATTGAATTCTGCATAGAGACGTGTTTTTTTTTATTTACTTCGACGAAAACTTTCCCCGGAAAAAGCGGGTTTTTTCAACAAAATCTTTAATTTTCAATTAAACTTTTAGACAAGTAGTTGTTAATCAATAATTAAATAACTTGGTAACGTAAAAGCCCTTTCCGTATATATTATAATTCCAGAAGTCTATGGAAATTTAATGAACAGTTTAGCAACAATTAAAATGTTAATTAAAAATTTTCGGTCACTATAATAACGGCAATAATTACGATGCATAAGAATAACTATGATTTTTTCATAAAAAGACACTATACATATCTAATGTACTTTACAGAATTGAAATTGGACAATTTAAGCGGCCTCAGGAATATTTTAAAATTATAAACAATTTTTTGGTTTATAAACAAATCGAATATCTCGGGAAATATTAAACTAAATTAAATTGTGAAAACGGTATTCAAAAGACAGCGGCAGGAAGCTTCTTCTAAAAGAAAAAAAGTTTAATTATAACGAGTGGTTCCTGAGATACAACCGGTCAAAATTGACCGGAATTTACGGCAAAGATATAAACAGTAGGATAATAATTTTCAAACCATCACCTTTTTATTTTTGTCTTCTTTCTCCACACCAATTTTCATATCTTTAAAATCCTCATAACATATATTATTATGATAAAAACTATCGATAATACGTGTGAAAATTGCCAAAAATAAAAAAATTCAAATCAAAAATTAGGTTAAAGAAAATGTAACCCTCAAAGTTCAAAATCGGTATACGTTAAAAAAATACATTTTCTCGGCTTCCCATGGAGCAATTTCCTTCATTCTTTTTTTGTTCCCTAATAACTTGAGTAGAGCCATCGAACTAACGCGTTATTAAATGTCAAACTTGCTTTGTTTTGTTATAATAGATTAATTTATTTATAAGAACAAAAAATTACATATTTTTTTCAGTTGTAGGCTTTTTTAGATAAACTTACTACAAGTGTACCTTTTAAAGTTAAAAACATAAATATTCTCATTTGAAAGCTGTATAATTATTTAAACAATTTTTATGTAAACAAATTAAAATATTGTGTTATAATAAATAAATTAATTTATTATAACAAAAGAAAAGCAAGTTTGACATTTAATAAAGCGTTAGTTCGATGGCTCTACTCGAGTTACTTGGGAACACAAAAAGAATGAATGAAATTGCTCCATGGAAAGCCGAGAAAATCCATTTCTTTAACATATACCGATTTTGAACTTTGAGGGTTACATTTTCTCCACCTAATTTTGGATTGGAATTTTGCTATTTTTGGCAATTTTCAGACGTGTTATCGATAGTTTTTATTATCATAAAATATATGTTATGAGAATTTTAAAGATATGAAAATTGGTGTGGACAAAGAGGACAAAAATAAAAAGGGGACGGTTTGAAAATTATGATTCTATTCTTTATATCTTTGCCGTAAATTTCGGTCAAATTTGACCGGTTGTATATCAGGAACTGCTCGTCATAATTAAACGTTTTTCTTTTAAAAGAAGCATCCTGCCGCTGTCTTTCGAATACCGTTTTCACAATTTAATTTAGTTTAATATTTCCCGAGATATTGTATTTGTCTATAAGCCAAAAAATTGTTTATAATTTTAAAATATTTCTGAGGCCGCTTAAATAGTCCAATTTCAATTCTGTAAAGTACATTAGATAGGTATAGTATCTTTTTATGAAAAAATTATAGTTATTCTCATTCATCATAATTATTGTCATTATTATAGCGACCGTAAATTTTTAATTAACATTTCAATTGTTGCTAAACTGTTCATTAAATTTCCATTGGCTTCTGGAATTATAATATATGCCGGAAGGGCTTTTACGTTACCAAGTTATTTAATTATTTATTAACAACTACTTATCTAAAAGTTTAGTTGAAATTAAAGATTTTGTTGGAAAAACCCGCTTTTTCCGGGGAAAGTTTTCGTCGAAGTAAACCGGAAAAAACACGTCTCGATGCAGAATTTAATTGCAGTGAATTTTTATTTGGGTATTTTTGGTCTAAAGTTAAAAGCTTTGGAGTTATAGAGCAAAAATTGAAAAAAAAACACGATTTTCGGGCGCCATTTTGTTTATAAAAAAAGTACCACACTATCTGCGGACTTTGCATATCTATATTATTAATATATACAATCATAAGATTCGATTCCAGCAATAAAATTGCTGGTAAATAACTTTTCCCAAAAATGGCCTATTCTCCGATAATCAGCCCAGACTATATAGCCGTCTTTACTTTTCACAAATCTTACAATATCGCACAATGTATTTAATTCTAAATCGTTAATTTAGTCCAGCGGTTCTCAACCTTTTTTACTCAGTGACGCACTAACAGATTCGCGACACCCTTATATGTACAAATTTTTGCTAGTGGTAGGTAAGTACAGATGAATATATTAGGAAACAATTACGGATTGGCACTTTATTAATTGGTATAACGTGGTATATACCTAATAGGTAAAAAAATGGTTGAATGCATGATTGGTATATTATAACAAGTAAAAAAATATAAATAAAAATATCGTATTCGTAAATCTCGCGACACACCTGATAGGTTCTTCCGGCACACCAGTGTGTCGCGACACGGTGGTTGAGAACCGCTGATTTAGTCGATCCTCGACAAAACTCCCACCTCCCCGCCACCGCCGGGAAACGACAAATTTGCTTAGGTCATCATATGATGAAATGCATAGTTTGGGAGTCTATAAGGTACATACATATACATACATATATACAAAAATTCATTTTTATTTATTTAGAAAAGGTAATATTTAGATGGCTATTAACGGTCGGTGATGGATTAGTGAAAATGTAGGGTTGAATGTATATGTTGGCTTTACATTCTACAAAATTAAGAAAAAACAGTTTGTCAAAAAAAAATAAAAAATAATTATGGGGGGCAAGCCCCCATCTTTTCACTTAGGTTGGTCGTACCAACCCAGAAACCTTCCCGGGATCATGTACAACAACTTTGATTAAGGTCATCATATAATGAAATGCATAGTTTGCGAGTCTATAATGTACATACATACATGTAAACATTCATTTTTTTTAGATAGATAAATTTTTTTACTGAGGTGGAACGCTCTTAGCTGACTAGGGAAGAAGTCCCTTGTACTGTTGAACTCGGACAGGAGAGGAAACATGCCAGGGCACACAGACCATGGTCCATGCGTCCCGCGTGCCCCCCATAACCAGCCGCCTACCAACTAAAACCACCCCCTCTTCCGACCCGGAATATCCCTGAAAGTGTTCAGTGGATGAACGAAACATGGCGATATTTCGCACAGTCTAAAAAGGATGTCTGAAGATATCTTAGGTGTTAAAAAATCCTATTATGCTTGCCTAGAAGTGGCAGGCACATAGCAGGAACTCTATATCTGAAGTTTGAATAACTGAACCCAAAGCACCTGCCTAAAAGCGGCAAAACGCTTGTGGAGTAGGTCCTGGCTCAAAAGTTACTCCCGAAAAGCGGAGAAACGTAGCCAGAAGTGTTATGGTCGTATCTATGTTCCTGAATCAGGGATTCCTCTCAAGAGGGAGAAAAAAATTGGTCTTTAGAAAACAGAATTAAGGTGTTAGAAATCTGTATTGGACCACCATAATAATTTTTTCTTTTTTATATACGATATGAGGGACATTTTAAATAAACTGGAGAAAAATAAACATTAATTCACTAAGTCTGTATGATCTTCTTCTTTTTGTGCCATATGAGGTCCCTCTAAAGTTGGCAATTACATTGGTGAACTGTCACGGTCATTAGCTAATCGGAATAGTTGTTCGGCAATGTGTATTCCTGTAAAAATAAGCATTTTTTCAAGATTTTTTTCTCAGAATCTTTATTAAAAATGAACATAAAACTTTCTATACATTAATATCTAAATCTTAGAGAATACATAAAATATATCTTTTTTTATTTATGAACGTACACTAATATTGTAGAGGGCGCCAAAGTCGAAGCCTCTAAAAAAGTAGTTCCGATGGCGGACAGTTAATCTCAGAATCGGGATGTCTGAAATAAAAAAATCATAGAGCCTTTGAAAAAGGAAGGTTTCTTACGTGACAATTTACCACCGTAAGTGAAAGATTCCGCAAAAAAAAGATTTTACGGAAATTTGAAAAAAAAATTGTGAAAAAATCGCCCGTTTTTCTTCAGTTTTTAATGGTTAAAAATATGTATTTTCTATTTTTTGGTGAAATTGTGGTAAATTGTCAGGTAAAAAACCTTAGTTTTTCAAATGCAGTTCGATTTTTTTGTTTCAGATATCCCAATCCTGAGATTGACTGCCCGCCATCATTTTTCGAGGCCTCGACTTTTGCGCCCTTTACAACATTAGTGTACTTGCATAAAAGAAAAAAATAGCTATTTCCACCTACCTCTGCCGAAAGTATACTTTTCCGGACCTGGTTTTAGGGAGCAAAGTTGTACTTTTCCTCCCTAGGGAGGAAAATATTTTTCCTCCCTAGGGAGGAAAAGTAAAAGTGACGTCATGGTATTTCATTCATGAAATATAACTTATTGACGCCCTGTACAATATCTATTTTCTATTACGTAAGTATCTATACATTTTAACGTTTATTTAAAAACATTTTGTATTTTGCAGAATGGTAAAAAACAGTAAATTGTTATTCTGATTTAACAATGTTTACATTAATAATTTGACTTATATTTGACAGTTGACAGTTATATTGTACCTACTTGTTAGTTTTAGTTCTAATAAATTTTGTTGGTTAGTTACATAAATAAATTAAGTAAAAATGAAAAAATGACTTGTTATTTGAGGAAGGTGGAAAAACCATATGTATAACATGGGAGTAAAGTGCCTTTTCCTCCCTTGAAATAATATAAATTGAAATAGCTATTTGTATAACAAGGGAGGAAAGTGCTACTTTTCCTCCCGAGAATGAAGTTTACTGCCTGACGCGTAGCATAGCCTGACAAATAGCTATTTGTATAACAAGGGAGGAAAGTGCTACTTTTCCTCCCGAGAATGAAGTTTACTGCCTGACGCGTAGCGGAGGGCAGTAATCATTCAAGGGAGGAAAAGGCACTTTACTCCCATGTTATACATATGGTATTTCCACCTTTTTCAAATAACAAATCATTTTTTCATTTTTACTTAATTTATTTATGTAACTAACTAACAAAATTTATTAGAACTAAAACTAACAAGTAGGTACAATATAACTGTCAACTGTCAAATATAAGTCATATTATTAATGTAAACATTGTTAAATCGGAATAACAATTTACTGTTTTTTACCATTCTGCAAAATACAGAGTGTTTTTAAATAAACGTTAAAATGTATAGATACTTACGTAATAGAAAATAGATATTGTACAGGGCGTCAATAAGTTATATTTCATGAATAAAATACCATGACATCACTTTTACTTTTCCTCCCTAGGGAGGAAAAGTACAACTTTGCTCCCTACAATCAGGTCCGGAAAAGTATACTTTCGGTAGAGGTAGGTGGAAAAATATATTTTTGTACTCTCTAAGAGTTAAATATTAATATGTAAAAAGTTTTATGTTCATTTTTAATAAAGGTTTTGAGAAAAAAATTCTTGAAAAAAATTATTATTTTTGGGCTTCTAAAGTGTACTAGTACTTAAGCTTGAATACTTAAATTTGAGTACTATATCCGAAAAAAATATACATTCGATTATCTATAACTCAATTTAAGGTAGTAATAAAAGATTTTTGGGACAATAAATTTATTTTGCATTCTATTATCTTCAATTTTGGAAATTATAACTTTTTTGTAAAAACTTATAGTTTTTGAGTGATTTATGAAAAACCGCTTCAAAACATGCAATTTTTCTACGAAAAATTAAAATTTTTGATCTTTAAATAACTCAAAAAGTATTCATTTATTTTAAAAACTTGATATAAGAGATTTAGCTTAGAATCTGCCCCTCTATCGGCTTATGGAAATATTTTTAATAAAATAATTTTCACCCCCGAGAAGGGGTGGCATCAACCCCCAGGATAAAAGCGCAAGTTAGCACCATGTCACCTTTTTGTTCCTTGAGGTATCCTCTAACCACTCACCAATTTTCCAGTAAATCGATGGAGGTTCAACGAAATCGGAGGTAATAGCTCATTTCCACCTTCAGTGACTGCACTAGTAGAAGAACAACGTGAACAAGAGAAAAAAAAAGATCAAAACGGCTTACTCGTCACCAAAATACACACAGTAATTGGTAAAACATCGGGACAAGGCGAGCTAGTACAAAAAAATGTGATCACTTTCTACATACACACTCACTCAACATCACCTGCATTTGACGATCGTGTGAATAGAGCATTAAATCTATTTATCGTTTATTGAGGCACGCCATCGTAAAACTTTCAGCAATATAATAAATTACACTGGCAAAAATTGTAAACACTTTTTCTTGTTTCACTCAGAGGTTTGGAAAAAAAGGTATGTTTCAATTTATCTTGTTTATACTTGTTTCGCAGACTCGGAAAAAACCTGAAAATACTTTAAGAAGGATTTTCTTAATGGATTTTTCCTTTGCGCTGTGCACAATCTACGGCCGCCTCTTCTTATTTTAAAGGAATTTAGTATTTTATTCTGAAACCAGCAAGAAATTTTAAAATAATATGATTGAAACTTTCGAGGCACGTGGGTGATATGTTCGTTGAGGTAAATAATCGTTTATAGTATATTTCACCAATTTGCAACAATTTAAAATCAGGAATGAAAGCTTTGACTTACACGGTCCGATATGCGCTGAGAATGAGAAAGTAATAGAAATTCTCCAAAAATTTGAAGCATTATCGAAAACAAGTAAAAATACTTTTTGAACTGATAATAATGTGTTTTATATTGGCATCATTGCATATGCTTTCCTGACGAGAACAAAAGAGTTCGAAATGGTCCATAGAAAGATGGTAATGATCTCTGAATCGAAATTAAATATAATGCATTTTATCTACCCACGGTTTTACTCACGTGTCGAGTACTAGGAAGCAGATTTGTTGATCTTTACCTCGGTGAATTGATATGTTGTGAAGTGCAACTATGTAGACTCCCTATGTCTCTACATTCATCACCCTTTTCCTTGCAATTTTTAGAAGGATGGGGAATAGGTATAAGAGAGAATCTGCTTCCGAACCAAGAAATCCAAAGATTTTATTATTTTTAAACATTTATTTGTTTGAAGATGGAGTCTTGTGGGTTTCGACAGTTTGTTAAAAGAGGTCGCTATAGCGTCTAAATGTTAATTATATTTTGTAATTGACATGAATGGCAAAGATATTTATTTTTCGATTCAGAGCATCATTGCATGTGCTTTCCTGACGAGAACAAAAGAGTTCGAAATGGTCTATAGAAAGATGGTAATGATCTCTGAATCGAAATTAAACAAGTAATTGGACTTCGTAAGTCCTAGGTTTTCACCTAAAGTAATCGAAATTAGAACTGGAAAACGATATTTGAATTTTACGTGTAACTTTGCGTGGATTGATATACGAATTTACTAATTTTGAGTCATTTTTACTAAACTTTGACATTTGTCACCTCATTTGTAATTCTACCCAGTATAATGGCGGAGGAGTTATATTGGCGGTCGTACGGACCGATAGAAAGATTGCCTAGGGCAAATATCTCACCTTTAGTACCATCCTTGGATTAAAAACTTTCATTTGACACCTCATTTACCATTCTAGCTGGTATAATGATGGAGGAGTTATATTCGCGGTCGGACGGACCGACGGACAGACCGCCTAGGTCAAATATCTCACCTTTAGTACCATCCTTGGATTATCAGCTTTCATTTGACACCTCATTTGTCATTCTACCTGGTATAATGACGGAGAAGTTATATTCGCGGTCGTACGGACCGACGGAAAGACAGCCTAGGTCAAATATCTCACCTTTAGTACCATCCTTGGATTATAAGCTTTCATTTGACACCTCATTTATCATTCAAGCTGGTATAATGATGGAGGAGTTATATTTGCGGTCGTACGGACCGACGGAAAGACAGCCTAGGTCAAATATCTCACCTTTAGTAACATCCTTGGATTATAAGCTTTCATTTGACACCTCATTTGTCATTCTACCTGGCATAATGATGGAGGAGTTATATTCGCGGTCGGACAGACCGACGAACAGACCGCCAAGGTCAAATATCTCACCTTTAGTACCATCCTTGGATTATCAGCTTTCATTTGACACCTCATTTGTCATTCTACCTGGTATAATGACGGAGGAGTTATATTTCCGGTCGTACGGACCGACGGAAAGACAGCCAGGGTCAAATATCTCACCTTTAGTACCATCCTTGGATTATCAGCTTTCATTTGACACCTCATTTGTAATTCTACCTGGTATAATGACGGATAAGTTATATTCGCAGTCGTACGGACCGACGGAAAGACAGCCTAGGTCAAATATCTCACCTTTAGTACCATCCTTGGAATATAAGGTTTTATTTGACACCTCATTTATCATTCAAGCTGGTATAATAATAGAGGAGTTATATTCGCGGTCGGAGGGACCGACGCACAGACCGCCTAAGTCAAATATGTCACCTTTAGTACCATCCTTGGATTATAAGCTTTCATTTGACACCTCATTTGTCATTCTACCTAGTATAATGACGGAGGAGTTATATTCGCGGTCGGACAGACCGACGGACAGACCGCCAAGGTCAAATATCTCACCTTTAGTATCATCCTTGGATTATCAGCTTTCAGTTGACACCTCATTTGTCATTCTAGCTGGTATATTGACGGAGGAGTTGTGATTACAGAGAGACGGATTGACAGACGGACGTGGATAATACAAAGTTTTCACATTTTTTCAAAATTGGGTGAAAACAATATAATGCCTTTTATCTACCCACGGTTTTACTCACGTATCGAGTACTAGGAAGCAGATTTGTTGATCTTTACCTCGGTGAATTGATATGTTGTGGAGTGCAACTATGTAAACTCCCCATGTCTCTACATGCATCACCCTTTTCCTTGCAATTTTTAGAAGGTTGGGGAATAGGTATAGTATAAGAGAGAATCTGCTTCCGAACCAAGAAATCCAAAGATTTTATTATTTTTAAACATTTATTTGTTTGAAGATGGAGTCTTTTGGGTTTCGACAGTTTGTTAAAAGAGGTTGCTATAGCGTCTAAATATTAATTATATTTTGTAATTGACATTAATGGCAAAGATATTTATTTTTCGATTCGGACCATCATTCCATATGCTTTCCTGACGAGAACAAAAGAGTTCGAAATGGTCCATAGAAAGATGGTATGATCTCTGAATCGAAATTAAATATAATGCCTTTTATCTACCCACGGTTTTACTCACGTATCGAGTACTAGGAAGCAGATTTGTTGATCTTTACCTCGGTGAATTGATATGTTGTGGAGTGCAACTATGTAGACTCCCCATGTATCTACATTCATCACCCTTTTCCTTGCAATTTTTTTCCTTGCAATTTTTAGAAGGATGGGGAATAGGTATAAGAGAGAATCTGCTTCCGAACCAAGAAATCCAAAGATTTTATTATTTTTAAACATTTATTTGTTTGAAGATGAAGTCTTTTGGGTTTCGACAGTTTGTTTTATATTCATTTAAAAAAATATATAATCAAAACACAGTAAAATCTTTTATTAGAGGTATATTTAAAATCCCTCAAAAGGGCCACATCAAAATCACATAACTAGTTTTCGACTGGTTTAACAGTCACCATCAGTGCTTACGTACAATGTACATGCTAACCACCAAGATATTTTTTAACAAAAATATGTGCGTCAAAGCCCAGTAAAAGTAGTCCGTCAAGGAAACATTGGTTTGAAATGCTACATTAAGCTAGGATGTTTAAAATATTTGGCTAATCTTCCCCAGGTAACAGCTGAGCTATGGATGTGACTTGTTCACATGTTGAAAGTATGACGGCAAGCCTGTTTTTTATATTATATGGTATACAGCCAACTACAGGAAAACTTATTCCTTGTGGATTTTTTAAATATATAATCATTAGTGCAAAAATCGATGAAAATTACACATTTTATCGTTTCTAAATTGTAGTGGTATGTATTAACATAATAACACTTGAAATTTTTCTTAATAAGGAAATGACAAAATATTTCTTTACAGTTTGATTAAGAATAAGATCCACGAATAAACAAATAAAAATATTGCACAATGTCGTGGCAACTAAAGGTTCTGATTTATTGAGTTTATTTTCTTTTTCAAATGTTGTAATCATTACGGCCACTTTATCTTTCTAACCAACTGCTCATTTGTTTCCACGTGTATAATATGTAGTCGAGATGTTGCAGTTTTTTTCTTTTAACTAATTTTTTCAATTACTTTTAACATAAAATCATCCACCTGAGAGATTTGTGTCTATAAAGTCCATAAAGTTTACTTAAAATCTTTTGGAGTTAGCTATAAAACCCATTTTACCAAAATTTCTCCATGCGATTCTTCCATGTTATCCGCTGAATATTTTTTTGTTTTGATTAGTTTGTTTCTATCTCTGTTTGCTCCGTTTTAATTTTGAAATTCACGTTGTAGCTCTGTTTGACTCCGGATATTACGGGATTGCCTATATGTGTTAAAACCTAGCATTACCATTTAAACAGCAATACAACTTATTTAATTTTCACAGATTACTCAAATTTTAATTTTTATCTATGGATCACTATAAACTGGTTTTAGTCCATATAGTGAGGCAACTCCCTTATGGAACAATTTATAAATCCGTTTCTTTGCAGATTCCTATTCAAAAATGTCCACGTTAAACAAATCTAAAATGTGTGTTTCTGCCCAAAAATCCTAAAAAACGCATTTTCAAGGCTTGAGAACTCACTGTAAGGCATATAAATTATTATTTTTGTGTGCCAAAATTGAAGTTTAAATACTCAATTTCAAGATTCTGAAGAGTAATCGGGACTTGTTTCAATTTAGACTTGTTTTTATTGTTAATTATACTCGACGTAGCCGTTGCACCGAGGTGGCGCGCCGGCGAGCACCTCACTATAAGGTATATTATTTAATTAGCTCATTGACAATAATCGATTGAGTAAATAAATAGATTATTAACAAAAACTATTAGTGGAGTCACTGAAGGTGGATATGAGCTATTACCTCCGATTTCGTTGAACCTCCATCGATTTGCTGGAAAATTGGTGAGTGGTTAGAGGATATCTCAAGGAACAAAGGTGACATGGTGCCAACTTGCGCTTTTACCCTGGGGGTGGATGCCACCCCTTCTCGGGGGTGAAAATTATTTTATTAAAAATATCCCCATAATTCGATAGAGGGACAAATTTCAAACAAAATTTGTTATATAAAGTGATTAAATAAATCAAAACTTTTTGAGTTATTAAAGATCAAAGATTTAAATTTTTCTTGAGAAAAATGCATGTTTTTAACCAATTTTTCATCAATAACACAAAAAGTGTAAATTTTTACAAAAAAGTTATTATTATCAAAATTGAAGCTAATAAAAAATTAAATAAATCCCTTACTACAAAAACCTTTTACTGTTAACTAAAAGTGAGTTATAAGTAATTGAATGTATATTTTTTTCGGCGAGTAAGAAACTCTAAGTATTCAAGCTGAAATAACGGGAAACTGATGCATTTTATAACATAAACTTATTAAATATTTGTCAAAGTACTTAAAAATATCTATTAAATGAGCCCCCTAACATGTTGATAGCGTTAAAATGTATGCCCCAAATTTTTTTCAAAATTTAACTTTTAAAAACTTTTCCAAAAAATGTTATTGTTTTTACTTTATCGTACTACATACGCAGTATGAGTATAATAGATAAAGTTATAGGATCGTGCAAAAAAATTTTTTTCAGATTTCACTTTTTTTCGACGTTTTGAGTCCCCCTGAGTCTAAAAAGCAAATAAAAAAAACATGTCGGAAGTATGTACGTACGTATGTACGTACGTATGTACGTACGTATGTACGTACGTATGTACGTACGTATGTACGTACGTATGTCGCCACCGCCCAGCAAAAACTACTGGACCGATTTCGATGAAATTCGGTATGAGTAAGTTTAAGAGAATTTTGTCGAGAAACTAAGCTTTTGAAAAAAACCTCTCAAAGGGGGGCCGAAATAGGGGGGTTATTTGGGGCCCATTTTTGCAAATTTTGACCGAAACGAATGAAATTTAACTTAAAGTTAGCTCATCGATAGATAAATAGAAATACGGAATTTGACATTTCCAAATCCAAAATGGCGGCCAGCATGGCCGACCGCCCACCCGACACATTTCCCTACCAATCTAAAAATTTGTTTAAGATAAATTTAATTTGAAAAAACATTTATATAGCCTAAAGATGGGGCTATAACAAGAATATTATCGTTTTTCAGAAAAAGTTATGGGTTGCCTATATTTAAGGGGTCAAAATTTGACATAAATTTGAACTAAATTTTCTCAAAAATGACTCCAAGGAATTTGTTTATTTTTTGATATATTTTTGATATCCTATCGGTAAATTGAATAACATTAGTCAGGTTTCTTAACTCCTCATAGGAGGGGAGTTATGAATTTTTTATAAAAAAATATTCGAGTGCCCGTAACTACCTCTGTAATAGAAACTAAAATTTGAAATTTGGCAGACATATATAGTACTTTATTATCTATTAGCACAATAAATTTTACCCATAATATGGCTTCCGGTTTAACCGGAAATGAAAAATAAATCTTAATTTTTTACATACGCCCTGTATATTTTTACATATTTTGAAAGAATGTAAAATTATCTTTCCAATGACATAAAACTCGTTGCTGTAACTCAAAAACTCGAAAAGTTACAGAAAATTGAAATTTTGCTAGAATCTTGTGTGTGTCCTCTCACGCGATCATAGCAGAGCATTATTATAGGGCAGTCAATGAGGGTATTTGGCTCCGAATTCCATCCTACTACATCGATGTACTTGATATTTTCACAGTAAGTAGGGAATAGCTCAAGAAACAAAATCTACCCTATATACTATGGCGTTTTTATCTTGGGGCAATTCCCACCCCTTGAAGGGGGTGGAAAATTTATTGGTCAAAATAAGCATGGAAGTGGCTAGAGAACCTATTTTTAAGCAAAAACTGATCTATACTTTTTTTTGAGAACTCAATACTTTTTGAGTTATGCGCAGTTGAAAATTGGCCATTTTCATTTAAAAATGACACGTTTTAGGACGGTTTTTTGTGAATACCTTAAAAACTATGCATCAAACTAAAAACACTATATAAATTTTTTTTTAATTATAAATAACAAAGAGATTCGTTCCTTCGTAAATTTTCTATATATAATACAAAAAGAGATATGGTAGGTAAAAAGAGTTTGGTTTTTGGTGCATGCTCAAAATGCTCATGCTTTTGTAGTGTTTGAAAAGGCCTTTAAAACGAGCACTGTTAAATGTCGGTTACATTCAAACTAAGCGAGATATGGTGCAAAAAAATATATGACTAATGTACTTTAAGGAAAAATGAGAAGTACATACATTTAACCCCTCATTCACCAGAATTTAAATGCATTGTTTTTCTTTTGCAATACCTCTTAATATAGTGTTATTTCTACTTTCAAAAAGTTGGACGGGTGAAAAAAATAAGATCAAATTATAGGGCGCATTTTTAAATTTTCTTAAAATTCTTCCTTTTGCTCCATGCAATTCGCAAATGAAAATGTTCTATCCCCGAGAAGTGGTGAGAATCGCCCCCACGATAAAAGCGCCATAGTATATAGGATAGACTTTGAATTAGGTGATTGGGCTTTGTGCTACTCCCAAAATTTCATTACAATCCATGCAGTAAAATGCAAATATTGTAAACTATTAATTTCTCAGAAAAATGGACTAATTTGAAATGAAAGTATGACTAATATTCTATTGATTTATGCAATAATCTATAGTGTGTCCCCGAACATTTTCTCAAATGCGGGAATTAATGATGCGTAGAACCATAAAATATTTTCAAGTATACAAGGTGTTTCTAAAATATCAAAATAACGAGTAACTTTGTTATTTTTATAGAATGGCAGTATCTAGTACGATAACGATAATAGATCGGTACGATAAAGTTCTCGGGCGGCCCTTCCGTCCAGCGTTTTTTTTTTAATAACTCCTTTCGTGTTTACGATATTAGGTTAGTCTAAAAAGTGTTTGAAAGCTAATTCCAAGTGCTATGTAAGCACGTTGAACCTAATCTTTTAAACCCCTTACTTTTTTAAAAATAAAAGGTTAAATGACCCCGGTTGCATGGTTCCTACAGCAAAATTTAAAATTTAAACGTTTCCATCTCGGTTATTTTTTACCCTATAGAAATAGTAAAACAGGTAAAATATTTGGCACAGAAAAAACTAAAATTGGGTTATATATAATTTTTTACGTATATTAAGTATTTTTGGAGTTATTATCAAGAGAATATGAGAATTACAATAATTTTAAAAATTATGATTTTTTTAAATTACATCTTTTTTTCAAAAATGTGCATTCTAAACCGGTCAAAATTATCAAAAACAATACTTATACTAATATAAAAAAGTTTTTGTAAGGATTACTATAAATTTTAATTTTTGTGGAAATGGCGTATGTTTTATTTTTCACTTTTTCCTAAAAAATTCGAAACGGTTCGTTTATTTTCATGATAACTTGATTATTTTGATGCTATTACCTTGTTCTGAAGCTCATTTGATAGGTATTCCGAAGTACTTTGGCAAATGTTTAGCAGGAATATTTCGACACCCCCATCGAACAAGGTTGTAACTCATTTTTAGCGATTTTACAGGAGAGGCAAAAAACGAAAACATGAATTTTTAAAAATTTGTAGCGAAATGATTAGACCCTTTTACACTAATATGATATGATATTTATAACATAATAAGGGATTACTGTGAAATGTATGCTTTGTAATTTTATTAGCTATTGAAAATCTTGAGTTTGATTGGGATACAACCTTGAGATTAAATATGAGTATCCGTAAAAAATGGTTGTAACTCGCCTAACAACCATTTTACACTCTCCGTGTTAATTATTTTTCCCGTTTAACTATTAAAAGGTTGTATGTTTTGAGTTATTTGCAATATAGCTAGAAAAAAATTAGTTTTTATGGTATATTTAAACAAAATATCAACTCTCCGTTTACACAATTTTAATTGGAAATTATAAATTTTGCAATAACATTAATATTAATATTATGAAAAAGAAAAGGTATAAAATATCTCAAATTTTTCGCATTCTTATTGCGTATCTGTAAATATTTAATTTTAAACCATTTTACTTTATTAATTTACTCTTTTACTATTAATGTCTACTTCAAATATACATGTGTGTCCTCAAATAGGTTAAAATTTAGAATTTGCTTCTGATTTATATTAGTTATGGATTTAGGCTTGCCTGATGCTTTGTCATATCGTATCATGGTTATCCATAGGTGTGGAGCATATACGCCTTAATATTTTTCGGTTTTTCTATAAGGGCATACATTGAATCACCCTCTTTTTGCGAATATGCTATTTCAAAAAATACATGTGTAATGTTAATATTAATCTTTTTCACTACATATAAGTACGTAGCAAACACCATTCTATACTTATTTTGTCCACCGCAACTATCAAAAAGGAAAAAAAAGTCCGTAGATCGTTTTTTACTATTATTTCGATAAATTGACTTATGAGATGCACCATATGTTTGATTACGTTATAAATTAAACATACGGGCAACAAAGTTGTAACTCATTTAAAAAATTTGTTAATCGTCAACTATAAAGAAAGTAACTATTTAACATAGGGAGTATCCAGTGTTACTACCTTTTTTACGCTAGAATGGCACAAGTAAATTAAAATACAACTTTTTTCAATGGAGTATTAGCCAAACTATTGAGAATTAAACTATGTCGTTTATATTGACGTGTGCGCAATTTTTTGCTAAATTCGCCTGTGTTGAAATCTGAAAAAATATGTAACTTGAGTTACAACCTTGTTCGATGGGAGTGTCGATTTTATGCATTGCATCGTTTTCCCGTTATTTAAGCTTGAATACTTAGATTTGAGTACTCGTCGAAAAAAATACACATTCAATTGCCAATAACTCACTTTGAACTAACATCAGTTTAGTTCTTTATGCGAGGAATGTATTCAATTTTTTATTATCTTCAATTTCAGTAATAATAACTTTTTTGTAAAAGCTTTTAGTTTTTGATTTATACGTGAAAAACCGATTTAAAACATGCATTTTTTTACGAAAAAATAAAATTTTTGGTCTTTAATAACTCAAAAAGTGTTGATTGATTTTAATAACTTTATATAACAAATTTTGCTCATAATTTGTCCCTCTATCGACTTATGGCATTATTTTTAATAAAATAATTTTCACCCCCGAGAAGGGGTAGCATCCACCCCCAGGGTAAAAGCGCAAGTTGGCATCATGTCACCTTTGTTCCTTGAGGTATCTTCTAATTACTCACCAATTTTCATGAATATCGATGGAGGTTCAACGAAATCGGAGGTGAAAACCTTCAGTGATTGCACTATATATGTTAATAATAAATTATAAAATTTTAATAAATGTCAAGTATTTGTAGGGAATTTTTCACATAAGTACGTATAATATACGTACGATATGTAAGTATCCGTTAGTAAAGTCGGTTCGCTAAACTCAGACACAATTGGCTAGTGATTTTAGTACGTAATTTTGCCAATTTGGTAAATTTGGCAAAAAAATAATTACTAGATACCTAGTTAATAATTACTAAATAGTTAGTAATTTTGCCAATTTTGGCAAAATTGGCCAAAAACAAAAAAATTACCGACTAAAATCACTAGCCAGTTGTGTCTGAGTTTAGCGAACGGACTATATATATACGTATATTATCTACAGGGTGATGCATTAATATGACAAAGTCCAATTACTCGTTTGTCGTAAGAGATACGAAAAAAAGTTTATTTAGGTAAAAGTTGGGGCACTGATATTACCATCTTCTTCTTCACGTACCATCTCTGCGACGGATGTTGGCAATCATCATGGCTATTCTGATCTTAGATGCTGCTGCTCTGAGTAATTCGGTTGATGTGCATCCGTACCATTCCCTCAAGTTACGCAACCACGAGATTCGTTTCCTTCCTATAGGAGGACCATAATATAAAGGATAGGTCCATAATTTAAAAATATTTTCAAATATACAGGGGCGTGCGTATTGACAGGGTGACACAAACTTATGTTTTTTTAAATGGAATACCCTGTATATTTTTATATTTTTGGATTCTCCTCAATGTTTATACAAGGTAGTTTAAGAAATAATTACGTTTTTTTGTTAATTTCGTAGCAATATTTACACCCTGTAGAACTGTAGTGATTTGACATCAAATTTTTGTTTGATGTTTAAACGATTTTTAATATAGTCTACTATTGTTAAACATTGACAGAATAGAGAAATGTTAAATTTTAGTGAACAGGGTTGATCGAAACCCGGAATGAGTATTTTCTTAGTTTTCTTAAATTGAACACCCTGTATTTTAGTATTGTAATGAAATGATATTATATGGTACTTTTTTATTTCTTAAGCATTCCCTATACCTAAGTGCTTTAATTTTGTAAGTTATTCGTGATTCTTTAAGCCAAACAATAATTGCAAGAAAAATTACATGAAATTTTATTAGGTGGCCGCGAAAATATTCAATCAAAAATAATTTTTCGAAAAAAATACATCATAATCTAGCCTGATCCTTGATTTATTAATATTGGATGAGATATCCAAATAAATTCGTAGTTAAGATTGTTGGTGCGCAAAATATTAATAAAAACATACAATATTCTACCTAGTCGGCTATGACACTAAATTTCCTTAATAATTTGACATTATACTATTTTTATAGTTCCAGTTGCTTTGTTATCATTACTAATATGAATTTTTCTAATGAGGAACTGATAAGATTTTTGTGCTAATGGAGTATAACAAAAATTTGCTACTAGCAATAAGAATTTTTCATCAGAAATTCCCTGATAGAAGACAACTAAGAAGAGAAACGTTTAAAAATATACTAGAACGGTTTTAACGGACTGGACACTTAGATTATGATAAATATGATCGAACAAAAACAAGAAAGTTAGTGAAGAAAACAGGAATTAAATATAATCCTTAGTGTCACTGAGGATCTGCATATTAGTACAACCGTTCTTACAATCTAAGTATCTAGTCTGTTGAAACCGTTTTACTATACTTTCAAAAGTTTCTCTTTTTAGTTGTCGTCTATCAGGGAATTGCTAATGATAGATTTTTATCGCAAGTAGCTTATTTTTGTTATACTCTCCTAGCATAAAGTCATTTTAATCAGTTCCTCATTAGAAAAATTAATATAAGTAATGGTAACAAATCAACTGGAACTATATAAATAGTATAATGTCAAATGTTTAAGCAAATTTTGTGTCGTAGCCAACTAGGGAGAATTTTGTATGTTTGATTAATATTTTAAGCACCAACAACCTTAACTACGAATGTATTTGGATATATCATCCAATATTAATAAATTAAGGATCAAGCTAGATTACTATGTATTTTTTTCGGAAAATTAAAAATTATTTTTGATTGGATATTTTCACGGCCACCTAATAAAATTTCACGTAATTTTTGTTGCAATTAATGTTTGGCTTAAAGAATCACGAATAACTTACAAATTAAAGCACTTAGGTATAGGGAATGCTTAAGAAATAAAAAGTACCATAAAATATCATTTCATTACAATACTAAAATACATTGTGTTTCATTTAAGAAAACTCAGAAAATACTCATTCTGAGTTTAGACCCACCCTGTATACTAAAATTAAACATTTCGCCATACTGTTAATGATTAACAGTACTAGACTACATTAAAATTCGTTTGAATATAAATAGAAAATTTAATGTCAAATCACTACAATTCTACATAGTGTAGATATTGCTACGAAATTAACAAAAAAACGTAATTAACTTTTAAACTACCCCGTATAATATTAAAAAACCATATATTTTAAGAAAGGAAACATTGACGAGAATCCAAAAATGTAAAAATATACAGGGTGTTTCATTTAAAAAAAACATAAGTTTCCGTCACCCTGTCAATACGTACGCCCCTGTATATTTGAAAATATTTTTAAATTATGGTACTATGTATGCCCCAACTTTTACCTAACTAACTTTTTTTCGTATCTCTTATGACAAACGAATAATTGGACTTTGTCACACTATTGCCCCACCCTGTATGTAAGTACGATAAAGACGCACCATATAATACGATGTTCGGCGGAACGCCCTGCGGTGCCTGGTTTAAAATTCGAGTGGAGGCGCATAATTAACAATTAAAAAAATAGTCCACAGTACATCGTCCTTTTCTGAAAATGGTTACAAAACTCTTAAAAATGGTTTTAATTGCTTCGTTTGAGAGAGTCTACCACTTTCTGAAAAATTTGAGTGCAGGTTGGACGCGTTTCAGCACGCCCCACGCCTAAACCTGTAGCTCTAGCGCGCTTAGGGTTTGTGGTTGCAAAACTATAAATTTTAATTTTAATCAAAAGATTATGCTTTAGAATAAAAACAAGCGTTTAATAAATTATTTTTGTCGGACAAAAAAGAGGGCGCGTTCGTCGTGTCCGACACCCGCAAGATGTCACTCTAGCGCGGTACAGTTTTTTTATTAAAAAACCCTTAATTTTCAATTGAAAGTATTGATAACACTAGTCAACAAAAAAGAAAAAAAAGTTGCGACTGATGTTAAAATAGCTGTATCGGGAAGTTTAAAGCATCCTGATTACGAATTCAAACACAAAAATTTTCCATCACGTATATATTTTGAGTTATAGAAATATTAATATTTATTATAAAAATACTTATATACTATATATACAATTTTAGAACTAGAATAAAAAACTATGGTAAGTCTTTGGTACACAAATTTTTTGCAAACGCTGATTTCCTTTTATATTCTGTATCAGTTTCTCTCATGAGGTACCAACAGTAATCTTCCCATCTTCCCTGGTAGCGTCGCTCCATTGTGAGAATATCCTGGTGGAACCTTTCTCCTTGCTCGTCGCTGACCGCACCCAAATTTTCCGGGAAAAAATTTAAATGGGAGTGCAAAAAGTGTATTTTCAGAGACATACGACAGCCCATTTTGCAGTAGTTCTTCTACAACATTTTGGTAATCTTCTACTTTTTTGTTTCCCAAAAACTCGGAAACAATTCTTTTGAAAGATCTCCACGCAGCTAACTCATTATCACTTAATTTTTCATCAAACTGTTGATCTCTTCGTAGTTTTCTGATTTGTGGTCCAACAAATACCCCTTCTTTCAGCTTCACGTCACTTAATTTAGGAAAAATTTGTTTAAGGTGTTTAAACGCATGTCCTTCTTTATCTAATGCTTTATCCCAGTTTACAGTTTAATATGTAACGGACGTAACAGAACGTTTTGGGGATCAACGAGAGGTATATTCTTAATGTTAGCTTGACCTGGAATATATTGATCTCTTGGAGACCATTCTGTAACTTGTTAATGGCTCTGTGTTGCTCTACTATCCCAAAGACAAAGAAAACAGCAAAATTTTGTAAATCCTCCCTGAAGACCTAGTAATAATCCGATGACTTTTAGGTCACCACATATTTGCCACTTGTATGTAGCATAGCTCATTGCATTTAGGATAAGCGACATACTCTCGTGTGTTTCTTTCATGTCAACTGCATGTGCAAGAGGAATAGATGGTCTTCTGTTGCCATTATGGAGCAGAACTGCTTTTAGACTTGATTTAGAAAAATCTATAAACAAACGCCATTGTTCTGGGTTATGTGCAAATCCTAATTTTTCCGTAACCCCATTTGGATTAACACAAACACAAATTTTATCCTGCATAGTGAAAAACGAGGATAGCTCCTGGTTACGGTTCCTAAATGTTGTAACTTTGGTTCCACTGGCTAGTAAATTCCATTGTTTCAATCTAGAATCTAAGAGTTCAGCATGTTCTTTGGACAAGTGAAGATCTCGAACTAAATCATTTAATTCAGCTTGTTGGATGAAATGAGGTTCTTTTTCGTCGCTTTCGGGTAAATAGGAATCGGCTCTTTCTGATACATCATCGGGTTCACTTCTATCGTCATAGATTTCTAAATCTTCCTACCAATTTGCCGGGGGTTCTGGAACTGGTAAATTTTCGCTATGTACAACCGGTTTTATTGCTGACGGAATATCTGGATATTCAATTTTATGTTTGCTCTTCCTTGAAAATCCAGACATTTTTGTCATGCAGAAGTAACAGTCGTTGAAATGACTTCCCGCCAAATCATCGGAACTGCAAACGGCATAGAAAAGCGTTTGCCATTTAACCAATTACTTAGATTTGCAGCACAGGTTTGGCAACATATGTGAGGAGCCCAGTCCCGATCTTGATCGCCAATAACACATCCAAAATACTTATGGTAAGCTACTTTTGTCTTCTTATTAATTATCCTTTTCTGCGATTTAGGAGTAAACTCACCACATATGTAACAAAAACTATCCGCGGGGTTAACCCAACCACGTTTCTGGACTTTGGACATTTTTCACTTTGGATACTTTCACTTTTCGATATAACACCACTATGCGCACTAAACAAATATTGAGGGGGTGATTTACCAACGAGCTGCTTTTATAGCCGTTCCATACTTTTAGCATTTTCTGGAAAACCCAAAGGTCAACAAACCACGGCGAAATTCTCGTACATGGGGGCTCATATAAAAATAGATGCGTCTCAGAGGAATAAAGACATTTGGAAATAGGTTTAAATGGGTAGGTTTGCCGATTAAGGATTGCCTTTGGTTTATTTTTTATTTAATGTGTTATTTGTAGACATTACACATCCCAGTGTTGCCAAATTATGCACAGTTTTTAGAAAAAACATGAATTTGATAATGACTGTTTTAAAAAAAATTTATCAAAATACTGATCTTTTTTTAATCATAACTCAAAAATTTTACGTATTAGGAAGTTTTAACATTATATTCGTGTTCAGAGAGCAAAAATTAACCAAAAACAGCATGTGGAATTCCAGTCGCATTTTGAGTGTAAACTAGTGTAATTAATTACTAAAGACTGTCGATCTCTTGTCCGACAAATTTACAGCCTCATTTCTTCAGTCGGACAACGTAAATATGTTAATTTTGGCAGGTTATGTTTTGCGATTACAAAAGTCATAATTTTAAGTTTTTTTTTAATGTTGATATAATACATACTATGCAAGATCGAGAACGATATCGGCAAATTGTCATGGAAGCTAACCACGCCTAAAATTTGGGCACGGTACTTAACCCTTATCCGGGCAACATATTTTACTTACGTAACCGGGCAACTCGGGTCCATTGGGCCCACCACTGCTCTTGAATGTACTATTCATATTTACTCATATGTTTTTAATATTCTTTTTTGATTTTTTATTATATTAAAGTTAAATTTAAATTGTTAAGATTAAAAAAAGGTGCTACTATAGTATGCGGTCTACCTGGAGGATACGATCTATCTGAAGGATTTGCACAAAATAAAGAAATGCAAGACAACTTTTGTAGAAAGAATATTTATTCACAAGTAATAAACACTTGGATTAATAAACAACGGAACAAGTTGCTCATCTAAAGTTACGTATTTTACTGATAAATAATATTTTTGAAAATTTTGGTTGACTTGATTGATTCCACACATCGCGTATGGCTGCTACTTTGTCGTTCCTTCTTCGTTCAGAGCTCGTGTCCTTATATAACAAATCTTAGCATATTTTTAAATCGTTTTAACCCCATGACAAGCTTTAAATATAGTAGGTCCATAAAACTTACTCTAAAGTATATCTATATTATGGATGTTGGCAATCAGGTGCCCTGCAGTTAGTAGTACCTAGTCCAATAAAGGCATATATAGCTCTCTAGAGTCGCAATATTTCCAATTCTCTATCCCCAAGACTTATTCGGCTTCTTTATTTGTACACGTTACTATTCCCTTTACATTTTTTTCGTCCACAAACAAACAATAGGAATCAACAAGATCATCTACACTTTGACTAGGGTCTAACAACATTACTTTGTGCACTTTGCTGTTTATTATTTCGCAGGATCGCATACGTCCTTTCGGTTGTGGTTGATTCGTCCAATTAATTCCATTCATCCTTAGTTTCAACAACTATATACTCTGAAATCTGAGAACTTGTAGCTACACATTCTTCTTCATTATCACTCAATACTACTTGCTGATCATCCTCTTCACTTGCTTCCGAAAGATAATCTTCAATTTCAGAGTCGCTTTCAATGCCACCTACTTCAGGAGATTTTTCATCATCGGAATCCCATAAATTATAAAAAATATCTTGCAGTTCTGCAGCTCATAATGGTTTTTGGGACCTTTTATTCGCACTATCTACTTTCACTGTAATTCAATATAATTTTAGGAGCTTAGTTGTCGACACTAACATCGATGCCAAACGACTGATAGCAGATGCATTGTTTATTTCAAAATATGTATAAGTACCTACCTAACAATATTATTGCATTCCAACAATGATTACCAGTTTTAAAATTTCACCACATCAAAGAGACGTTTACGCTGTTTTTTTACAGTTAAAGTCTAACTTTACTATTGGTCTTCTGGATTCATAAAAGTCGTTTAGATGATCCACAAAAACATTACCTGACTGTCAGATTAACTTCTGTAACAAAGATTTAGACTTTAGGTATAAACACAAATAGGGTCCGACGAGCCTGTGTTGCCCCTTTACGTGACAAAATTCTTTCGACGCAATAATTTCAAAATTGATAATGAATATTTTGAATAGCTCATGACTATATCGAAGGAAACATACTTCTAAACAAATTCAGTGATGCATAAAATTCAACAAAATTTTTCTATCAGTTTATGATAAAATAATTGGCGTTTCGGGCCCGTTGGACCCACCTTGCGTCTCGGATAAGTGTTAAAGAAGAAGAAGATATATTACATGTTTATTAAAAAAGTAATTGCCCGGGAAAAAAAGTAATTGTCCGAGAAAAAAAATGACACAAACTTATAAAAAAACGAAATTATTTTTAAAGATATTCTTGAACGGATTGAATTTGTTTAAAAAAAATGTTCAAACCGTTTCTGTATAACAATTTCGCCCGACACCCTTCTGATTTGTTTAAAGGAGACATTTTTAAACAGGAATCCGCAAAGAAACTGAACCAGAAATTTTTTCATACTGGAGTGCTGTCACAACAGCGACTATTTTGGAGCTAGTAATATTTTTGAGATACTATGAATTTAATTTGAATAAATATTAGGCCGATAATTTAATTTGTAGCTAACCCGGTTTCGATAACAGCTCATTTGAGCGCACTAATTTATTTTAACAATGGCTAATTAGTGCCCTCCGTCCATCGGGCAGTGCGACAAATTGTAAAATCAAAAGTTGTATTACAGTAATCAGGTAATTTTGTATATCAAACATATATGTATCTACTAATTAAAATGGAAGCCTGTTTAATATTTGAATATTTGCTTTTAGTAATATTAACGTGACGAAATTGCGTCACTAGTGCGTCAATAGCGATAGCAATAAAATTGAGGTATTAAAAGGGATGCATAGATCACGGACCGCCAATCAGACACTGCCCGCAACTAAATTAATTTGATAACTAACTATACATAATACATATTATAAATATGTCGTATTTATATTACAAGAATAAAAAACCGCTAAACGCCGTAAAAATGAGTGGCGCATACAATATTCCAGTTACAAAAGATCTGATATGAATATTACGTGGCGCGAAAATGTATTTTCATTTTGATGAAAAATAAAATTTTAGTTTTATTTTAAAAGATTTTTCCATAATATTTGCTAAATTTGAAGTAAAACGCGCCACAAAATAGTAACTTTGATACAGTTTTAATTTTGAAATTATTTGTGGCGCGATTACTTCAAATTTAGCAAATATTATGGAAAAATCTTTTAAAATAAAACTAAAATTTTATTTTGCATCAAAATGAAAATACATTTCCGCGCCACGTAATATTCATATCAGATCTTTTGTAGCTGGAATATTGTATGCGTTACTAATTTTTACGGCGTTTAGCGGTTTTTTATTCTTGTATCAGGAGTTTTTCAAAAAAATTTTATAAATTAAATGTATTAAGTTGAATGCAATTTTTCTCGATTACACGTTAAGCTTTATAAATGGTCGCCTTTGTCGGCATTATCTCTCAAATGATCTAGTGTCCATCGAATATACACTAAATATTTTTTTCTATTCGAAATAGATTGAAAAAAATTATTGGAATGGCCGGTAAATGAACTCGGATTGCCCGTTGCCAGATCAAATTTAGCGTCGTAACCACTACAACTTCATAAACCATTTCGGGAATAATCGTTAATTTTATTATACTTCTGTAGCTTAATAACTTCTAAACGGCTTAACCGATTTTGATCACTAAACATGAGTTTGAAACGTATTGACAAGTAGCATCTGATGCATCTAAGGTCAAGTATGATAACTTAAGCTATTACACTAATTATTGAGCTTGAAAAACCGTTTTTCCTACAGGAAATATATTTGATCATACTTATGAAGCCTATAACTTAAAAATTCGAATTTTCCCGGATATGAGGTATACACCGTCAGATTCGTATAAAGTCCTTCTACAAACGCTCAGTTATTGGCGCAATTCGTAGTTTGAAATTTTGAGTAATTGTCGAAAAACCAAAATTTTCAAAGTTTAGTTTTTCAGTTTTTCGGCGATACTGAGCCGTGTGTTGTGTATGTCTGATCCTGACGGATTAGACACCATTTGAAAGCTTAACTCAACACTATTGATTTGGTGTATTTGCGGTACTCCTGTCTCTTCTTGAACCGAAGATAAATACCCCTAAATTATGCCGTTTTGTACCTACCAAGTCCTATAGCTGGCTTATGGGTGGTCAAAAATCACAAACCACACCGGTTCTGAATTGGCCCTGACCCTCTCTTCAAACACAGAAGAAAAAAATTCAGATCGGTTTAACTTTTCCACACACATACATACATATCCACAAACATTTTCCCTTTTTTAAATAGAAATTGAGTCATAGTTCTCAGGTCGGTAACTTTTGAATTATAGTAATTATAAATTAGTATAATATATTTATATTTTTTAACATCGTATGTACATTAGCTGTAATGAGTAGGTAAATAAGAAGTAAAAAATTGTAATAATATTATAATAACCAAGTTTCACTAATTGGCAATATCTTTAATACATTTACTTTTGATTGAGACTGGCTGAATGACCATAGTCCAAGCCAAAAAAGAAAAAAAAACTTTTGAATTATATAACCGATTTTCCAAATTAGACATGCGTTGGAAAGGTAATGATCAGTGCTAGTAGAAGCCGCAAAGGTCGGACTTAAATTTTTGGGAGTTTTGGGCACGAGAACGAAAAACAGTCCCTAAATAGGAAGAGCCGTAAAATCCACACCCTTGGACCAAAACGGATGGTTGATATATGAATGGGTGAGTCTTTTCCTGAGGTTTAAGATGGGAGTTGGTACAAATTTCAATTCCGTCAGATTTAGAAAATCGAAAATTTCGTGTATATATAGTGTCGCGTGTAGGGGGTGTGGGTGTACGCCACTGGCGAGAACTGCCGTTTTCTGGTAATTCGATGAAAACAAATTCGGTTGCAGTTCGTATACACTTACTGACTAGTATACTGAAGTACACGATAGGCAGTACGAGTATTTGGCCCGTAGAAGACCAAACACTTAAATAATCCGATTATACCGAATTCGTTCGACGTACTGGGGGACCGACAAAAAAATGTAAACATTTAAATTCGGTAACAGATTCGGTTTAACTGAATTCAGTCGTTGTGTTAGTCAATCGACCTAATGCAAACACGGTCTCAGTTTCTCAGTAGCAAAGAATCTGTCTCGATGTTTCTGGTATCCTCATCTTCACTATCCTTTCGTCTCAAACTTCTGGTATCCTCATCTTCACTATCCTTTCATCTCAACCTTAGTCTACATATTTGTTTAGTTCCCGTTGCCTTCACTAATAAAATACGTCGTGCAAGGTAGCTCTCATTAATTTGCTCAGGTCTGATGTCCTGCCCACCGCAGGTGTCTAAATTTTAGTGCACCGACTATACAGTGCTAGTCAAAAGTCCGTACCCCCCCTCTTATCTTTTGAACGGTTATACCTATAATAGTGAAATTTTGAGGGAGAAAATAAACAGAAGTAAGCTTCTTAACTAGTCATGACAGGTGACGTAATACTGACAGATGACGTTAAAGAGCCACTGTGACCGATAATTTTAAATGGAACCTTATGGCAAGTGATACCTCGTTTGAAAGGTACTCAAAATACCTATTCAGTCATACTAATTTTTTTGTGTTTAAGTGGATTTTGATTTTGCTGAATAAATTAAATAAATATATTGTAGATTCGCATTTAATTAATAAAAATTCAAATGTCCGCCTATGGTTTTTTTTGTCAAAAAAGTTGACGTTTTTCAATTCTCTAGTAGTTTTACGACAACATCAACCTTTTTGACAAGTAATCATAGGCGGAATTTAGAATTTTTATTAATTTAATGCGAAAGTACAATTTTATATTTATTTCATTTATTCATCAAAATTTGCCTAAACACAAACAAAATTAGTATATCTGAATAGGCATTTTCAATACCTTTCAAACGATGTATCACTTGTCATAAGGTCTCATTTAAAATTATCTGTCAGAGTGGCGCTGTAAAGTCATCTGTCACTATTACGTCACCTGTCATGACTAGTTAAGAAGCTTACGTCCGTTTATTTCTTCCCTCCAAATTTCACTATTATAGGTATAACCGTTCAAAAGATACGAGGGGGGGTACGGACTTTTGACTAGCACTGTATAGGGTGAGGCAGATAAAGGGCCTATTAGAAATATCTCGAGAACTAAAGACAACTGAATTATGAAAATTGGAATAAGGGGGTTTTGAAGACTGATCTATTTAATGAAAATATTCTCATCTATTTGGTACTTCCGGTTATACCGGAAGTTGCTTATAACTTCGTTTTTTTAAATGGGACACCCTGTATATTTTTCCATTTTTGGATTCTCCTCGATTTCTTCTTTCTTAAAATATTAGGTTTTGTAAGATTATACAGGGTCAGTTAAAAGATAATTACGTTTTCTTATTAATTTCGTAGCAAAATTCACACCCTGTAGGATTGTAGCATTTTGACATAATAATCTTTATTTATGTTCAAATGATTTTTAATATAGTTTACTATTGTTAACAATTATTAGTGTAGCTAAATTTTTAATTTTAGTATACAGAAATAGGTCGAAACTCGGAATGAGTATTTCCTGAGTGTTCTTAAATGGAACACCCTATATTTTAGTATTGTAATGAAATTATATTTCATGGCACTTTTTACTTTCTTAAGCATTCCCTATACCTAACTGTCTTAGTTTGTGCTTAATTGTTAATCGCACCAACAATCTTAACTTCGATGGTATTTTGAAACCTGAACCACTATTGGCAATTTTAAGTATCAGTATAGATTAATATGTATTTATTTCCAAAAAATTATTTGTGACTAAATATTTTCACGGCCAACCTAATACAATTTCACCTATTTTGTGTTGCAATTAATGTTTGGATTGAATCACCAATAACTCACAAATTAAAGAAGTTAGGTATAGGGAATGCTTAAGAAATTAAAAAGTACCATAAAATAGCATTTCATTACAATTCTAAAATACAGGGTGTTCCATTTAAGAAAACTCAGAAAATACTCATTCCGTGTTTCGATCAACCCTGTATACTAAAATGAAAAATTTAACTATACCAATAACTCTTAACAATAGTAGACTATATTAAAAATCATCTGAACATTAATAGAGTTTATTATGCCAATCTAGTACAATCCTACAGGGTGTTAATATTGCTACGAAATTAATAAGAAAACGTAATTATCTTTTAACCTACCCTATATAATATTACAAAACCTTATATTTTAAGAAAGAAGAAATCGAGGAGAATCCAAAAATGTAAAAATATACAGGTTGTCCCATTTAAAAAAACGAAGTTACAATCAACTTCCGGTATAACCGGAAGTAGCAAAGAGAAGAAAATATTTTCATTAAATAGTTCATACCTCAAAACCCCTGTATTCCAATTTACAAGATTCTCTTAGCTTTAGTTCTCGAGATATTTCTAATAGGCCCTTTATCTGCCTCACCCTGTATATCTAGATTCGGCTATTTACTTATATTTATTGTAGATATAATTCAAGGTTCTATCGACAAAGCCAGGTTTAATTTTCATTTATTGGATCTAGTGTTTTTCTCAGGCCTTCGTCTCCTATATTGATAGCCTAAGAACAAATAGGAAATTTTAATTTAACTTAACCTATCATACCAAATAAAACTAGTTACACTGATTAGTGGTCTTAGTATCATATCAATACAATTGATTACACTTGTGTATACTTCCGCTTTTTTCTCTACTTGTGGGTATCTTGAGTATCTTAATGAGCATCATACATCATACAGTAACATATTTTATAATCACACACCAACATATTTTACATAAAAAAATCTTGGTATATGCCAAATAAAAATTAGAAATGAAAATAGAATATGCCAATACACTTTAAATTTGTAGTTGTTTAGAAAATATGGACAAATAAACATTGAAACGTAGTTTTAAAAATAAAAAAATGCATAAGATTATAAACAATATAGATTGAGCACATGAGAAACTGAAAAAATACACTATAAAATACTAATAAATTTCTCACGTAATATTTTAAAACATTTGAAATTAGTCTTATTATTCCTAAATAAACAAAAAACAGAGAGATTCTGTGGTGGGCACTCAATAAGAAAGGAGTCCCTGGTGAATATGTAAAGATTGTGAGGGATATGTATGAGGGAGTGACGACTAGTGTTAGGACAGGTGTGGGAGAGACTGATAAATTTCATGTGAAAGTAGGATTGCACCAAGGCTCTGTGCTTAGTCCGTATTTATTCTCATTAGTTTTGGACCAGATAACAGCGAAACTACAGGGTAACATTCCATGGTGCTTAATGTATGCTGATGATGTCGTGTTAGTAGGAAATAGTGAAAGAGACTTGGAACAAAAACTGGAACAGTGGAGACAAGCTCTGGAAGAAAAAGGTTTAAAACTTAGTAGGACAAAAACAGAGTATTTGGAATGTTCATTCAAAGATGGAGTTACTACAAATAAAATGGTATCTTTGGATGGTGAACTGATTGTAAAAAGCAATAGTTTTAAGTACCTGGGATCGGTATTACAGAGTAATGGAGAAATAGATGGTAGAATTAGGGCTGGATGGATGAAGTGGAAAGAAGCGAGTGGTGTGTTGTGTGAGAAAAATTCCAATGAAGCTGAAGGGAAAATTCTATAAAACAGCCATAAGACCGGCTATGATGTACGGAACTGAATGTTGGGCAGTGAAAAAGAAAGAAACAACGAATGCATGTGGCGGAAATGAGAATGCTTAGATGGATGAGTGGAGTGACAAAGAAGGATAAAATTAGAAATGAGTATATTGGGGGAAGCCTAGGTGTGGGACCAATTGATGCCAAAATGAGAGAGCATAGGTTAAGATGGTTTGGTCATGTTCAACGTCGAGACGTTAATCACCCAATACGAAGAATAGCTGAAGTGCAGATTCCTGGAAGAAGTAGGAGAGGAAGGCCAAAGAAAACCTGGGGGAGGCGATAAGGAAGGACATGTTGGTAAAAGTGGTTGACATTGATATGACCCAAGATAGAATTGTGTGGAGAAATGCTTAGGGAAGCCGACCCCGCATAGGGATAAGGCAAAGGGAATGATGCTGATTTCAAAATAAACAAAAAAAAAATAAACGTCTATGATCTGCAGCTTCTGTTGTTGTCAGAGGAAACAGAAGTTGAAAAGTTATTGAAGTCTACTGGTTTCAGTCCCAATACATCAAAACACCAAAAAAGCTGTATGCATGAACAATAGATGCTGGATCATCCCAGCATTAAATAATTTTTTAAAATCTATCCATAGGAATTTTTTTGTGTACACTAAATATCTAAGGACGGACTTAACTGTCTCGAATAATTTGGGCTACTCTGAACCAATTGAATGTACTAATCTAATATTCAAGGGCTTATTGGAGTTAGCTCATTGTTCACTAGCGACTTAAAATGCTATTTTCTCTGAATATCCCCTCCTCTTTTAACGCCAAACTTGTAAGCGATGATGTTCTCAAATATACAGAGAGTCTGTAATTTGGAATAAATTCAATATCTCAAATACCAATTGTTTTTTTGAAAAATGCTCAGACCCGTCGATTAGTATTTCGAATTGTCCTTTTTGACATACAATAATAATGTATACAGGGTGTCCCAATTTAGAGATATGACGTCATCGTTGATTTTCTTAAATAGCAACACTGTCATTTTGATAGCTATTTTGATAGGGTGTGTAAAGTTATACACAACTGCAAAATATCAAATTTTTATTCTCTGCCGTTTACAAGATAATAAAAAATAACAAAGTTATGTCTGTAATTTGAAATAAATTCAATAATTAAAATACTAATTGTTTTTTTGAAAAATACTCAGACCCGTCGATTAGTATTTCAAACTGTCATTTTTGGCATACAATAATAATGTACACAGGGTGTCCCAATTTAGAGATATGACGTCATCGTTGAGTTTCTTAAATGGCAACACTGTCATTTTGATAGTTATTTTGATAGGGTGTGTAAAGTTATACACAACTGCAAAATTTCAAATTTTTGTTCCCTATCAAAATAACTATCAAAATGACAGTATTGCCATTTAAGAAAATCAACGATGACGTCATATCTCTAAATTGGGACACCCTGTGTACATTATTATTGTATGCCAAAAATGACAGTTTAAAATACTAATCGACGGGTCTGAGCATTTTTCAAAAAAACAATTATTATTTTAATTATTGAATTTATTCCAAATTACAGATATAACTTTGTTATTTTCTATTATCTTGTAAATGGTAGAGAATAAAAATTTGATATTTTGCAGTTGTGTATAACTTTACACACCCTATCAAAATAGCTATCAAAAAGGACAGTGTTGCCATTTAAGAAAATCAACGATGACGTCATATCTCTAAATTGGGACACCCTGTATACATTATAATTGCATGTCAAAAAGGACAATTTGAAATACTAATCGACGGGTCTGAGCATTTTTCAAAAAAACAATTAGTATTTGAGGTATTGAATCTATTCCAAATTACAGACTCTCTCTGTATATTGTTTCCCGATTCCTACATTTATTATTTTATACTATAACGTAGGAATTGGGAGATATCTTCTACCACAGAGATCTGGCAGCGGGTTTAAGCGCAAACAAAATTTATCTAGGTACATAATTTATTATTTAAAAAAGAATTTTCTCAGATAAAAGCTATGGTTAAAGTGTGCTATCGAATTTTTTATTTATTTATACGCATAACAGGCCGTCAAGCCCTAGGGAATTTTTACAAAACACAATCATAAGATTAACACAATAGCCTTTCAATAATGAGCTATCACACAACCCCTACTCCCTTTTAAAAAAATCGTCTATTACGTCATCATGCCTGGATGGATGACGTCGCTAGTATGATATATACCCCAAAGTATCATAATTTAAAAATAAAAATCCACCTATTTCGGGATTTTTCCTTTAAGTCGCCGGTTTACTGTACAATATAATAAAAAACGACTTTACAATAATATACAGTGATGCTAATAACCGGAAAAATAACGCAAAAGATGGAAAACATATTGCGTTGTGAAATAGAACGAGATGAAATTAGTAGAGGTGTAAAATTATCGATAGGAACGTATAAATTTACATTACATTACAAGCTGTTTTTTATTAAATTACGAAAAGACTATAATAACTGTTTTGTTTTTGGCAACTAGAATAGTAAAAATTATTGAACATTCCATTAATAAGCGTAACTATCGAGCTTTGGTTCGTCTTTTTTAGTTTTATAACTTCAACTAAAGTATAATATCAAGTTTAACCCTTGATAATTTATAAAATGCAAACACTAATTATCGGAAATTAATCACAACACGGCAATCATAAAATAAATGTCGTTAAATCTAACTAAGTATATTGTTGTCAGGTGCAGTATAAGTCTATTATTAAACTTTATAGTTTGACATTAACAATGCACGGGATCATTAGCCAGAGCTCAAAAAAGAATTAACGCTCAGATGCTTAAATACTTTGCTTATAGGATACATTAAAATGTTATAACATCAGAAGCTAAAATAAACTGAACACAACGTCGTAGTTGACTTTGTATATTTATTGTTATGTTAGAAACAAAAATGTCGTACTGTTAAAGGAATAGTTATTTATCCAATTGCATGTATTTAGAAAAAATGTTTCAGACTAAGTCTTCAATTTAATGGCACATAAAACAACATATTGTTACTCTACATCCCACCAGACTGAAAACAATGGGAACCATCTCTGGTTACACCTCCGAGGCTTCTACAATTTGCAAGCTATAACGGATGCTGAGACTAAGGAAGATGAGGGAATTTTACAATTTATAATTCATGTCCCATCTGCTCAGCGCGGTAAAGTTCCAACGAGAATGGTTCCCTTCGTACTCCAATCAGAGTAAACATGTAAATCAACAATGAATAACCATTTTCTCAATTTTGTTGCAAAACGAAAATACAGCCGCATCATATTCTAGTCAAGATCTCTCTGATCGGACTAGAATATGATGCGGCTGTATTTTCGTTTTGCAACGAAATTGAAAATGGTTATTCATTTTTTATTTACATGTTTTCTCTGATTGGAGTACGAAGGGAACAATTCCCTCATCTTCCTTAGTCTCAGCATCCGTGATGGCTTGCAAATTGTAGAAGCCTCGGAGGAGTAACCAGAGAAAGTTCACATTGTTTTCAGTCTGGTGGGATGTAGAGTAATATTATGTTGTTTTATGTGCCATTAGATTGAAAACTTAGTCTTTTGCTAGCAGTTGCCGCTAGGGCATCTATGCCATTTCGTTCGTTGCGATCCGTGACTGCACGCCGGGTTTTGTTTTGGTTAGATCAGAGAGAACAGCATATGTGCTTCCTGATGAGAGACTAATAAGTTTCGAAACCGGTAGAGGTGCTTGCTGCACTCTCTGATTGGACTAGAATATGATGCGGCTGTATTTTCGTTTTGCAACGAAATTGAAAATGGTTATTCATTTTTGAAAAAATGTTTCGTTTATTTATTTCTCATCATTATTGTTTCATTTTAATCATATTGAGGTAGTCTTGTACTCCTATAATTTCTCTTATTATAAATTGCTCATATAAAGGGTGTTAGTAAATAAGTATGATCAATTTTAAGGGCCAATTCTACATGAAAAATTAATGCCAGTTTGCTCTATAAACATATGTCCGCAAATGCTTAGTTTCGGAGATACGGGGTGTTGAAATTTTTATTTCAAATTGCCAATTTATTTATTTCTCTAAGACCAGTTGAGCTATGAAAATGAAATTTGGTGAGTTTTAGGAGGTAGTTATTACGAATTTTATGACATACAATTAAGAATTGTGTATTCATCATTGGCGCGCCTACGGGCAATGGTCAGAATTATTTTAAAGAAAAAAATAGTACGCCACTGAGATATTTCGAATTAGAAATTATTTTTAAATTCCACGTCTAATTTATAATAAAAAACCTTCCTTGCCTTTTTTCATATGATGCACCGTTTTTATGCAGAAAATAAAACATCTTGGCGCATATTTTTCATTTCTTAATACATCATCAAGAACTATCCAATATAATAATACTAAACTAGAACAATAACAGAAAATATTACTAATACCATTTCAACTAGCTGCAAAGCTGCAAGAAATGTTTAAAATGATCTCCTTTACAGGTAACAGAAGAAATTTATATTCATCATTGGCGCGCGTACGGGTAATGGTGTGAATTTTTTGAAGAAAAAAATAGTACGCCACTGAGATATGTCAAACTAAAAATCATTTTTGAATTTTTCGTTCAATTGACGACAAAAAATCTTTCCTGCCTTTTTTTTCATATGCGGCGCCGTTTTTATGCAAAAAAATTAAACATCTTAACGTTTACAAAGTGTTTGAACTAAGTTTCTATGCATATGGAAACTACCTCATAATATACTTGGTAAGCGTTAAGATGTTTTATTTTTTTGTATAAAAACGGCGCCTCGTATGAAAAAAAGGACACAAAAATTTTTTATCGTAAATCGAACGAGGAATTCAAAAATTATTTTTAGTTTGACATATCTCAGTGGCGTACTATTTTTTTCTTCAAAAAATTCAGACCATTACCCGTACGCGCGCCATTGATGAATATAAAATTCTTCTGTTATCTGTAAAGGAGATCATTTTAAACATTTCTTGCAGCTTTGCACCTAGTTGAAATTTTATTAGTAATATTTTCTGTTATTGTTCTAGTTTAGTATTATTATATTGGATAGTTCTAGATGATGTATTAAGAAATGAAAAATACGCGCCAAGATGATTTATTTTTATGCATAAAAACGGTGCATCATATGAAAAAAAGACAGGAAAGATTTTTTATTATAAATTAGACGTGGAATTTAAAAATAACTTTTAATTCGAAATATCTCAGTGGCGTACTATTTTTTTCTTTAAAAAAATTCAGACTATTGCCCGTAGGCGCGCCAATGATGAATACAAGATTCTAAATTGTATGTCAAAAATTCGTAATAACTACCTCCTAAAACTCACGAAATTTCATTTTCATAGTTCAACTGGTCTTAGAGCAATAAATAAATTGGCAGGTTAAAATAAAAATTTCAACACCCCGTAACTCCGAAACTAAGCATTTGCGGACATATGTTTATAGAACAAACTGGTATTAATTTTTCATGTAGAATTATCCCTTAAAATTGATCATACTTATTTACTAACACCCTGTATAACGGTTTTGAAGCCAACAGTTTACTATCTACTTTCTTTTCCTTCTTCACCTAGCAGCCTTGCATTTTCACCTAGCATTTTTAGTGATCCAGTTTTTCGTTGATGAGCAACGCATACTTCCAGCCACTTTTTTGGTGGTTGTTATTACATTTTCTTCCTTTCACTTTCACAGTGCTACAATCTTAATCACTCTCAGTTGAATTTCTTGCAGTGCCCTCTCCTCAATGGAGGTTGGCTACTACAATTGCAAACTCTTCTCTGTCTTCAGCTGTTCTTATTCATCATAATCATCATCATCATCATCAATGGTACTACAGCCCTATGAAAGAGCCTCGACCCTCCCAAGTCTATTACGCCAGTCAGTCCTATCCATTGCCAAGCGTTGCCAGTTTGCTGCGCCTATTTTTCTCTCATCCTCTTCTACACCATCCTTCCATCTGAGTTTTGGCACCCCTATTTCTACTTCCCACCGGTTGTGACATAAGGATTCTTCTAGGAGGGTTGTTCTGCTGTGATCTTGCTAGATGTCCTGCCCATCTTAGTCTTCCTATTCTTATAAGAGATACTACGTCTTTACCACCAAATTTTTGTTTATATTTGTGGTGTACCTCGTAGTTGTACCTCCTCCTCCAAACACCATTTTCACAGATGCCACCGAATATTCCTCTCAGGATTCTTCGTTCAAATATAAGCAAAAGGTTTTCATCTGCCGTGGAGATGGTCCATGCCTCTGACCCATATGTCAACACTGGTTGTATAAGGGTTTTGTATATTGTTATTTTTGTTTCTTGGCTTAAGTTCCTGCTTCTCATATGTCTAAAACAGCTGTTCTTATTAGCTGTTCAAAATTGAGCCCTGTCGATTGTCAGATGTTTCTGAGCCACGATAGTTTTTTCCTTCCTAGTCCCCTCTTCCCCTCGATCTTTCCTTTCACTATAAGTTGAGCATATTGCTACTTATTATTTCTCAGTATGTGACCTACGTATGATGATTTTCTGGCTTTCACTGTGTTGAAAAATTGTCTTTTCTTGCCTATTCTATGCAGCACTTCTTAGTTTGAGGTATGCGATGTCCATAAAATTTTGAGAGTTCTCCGGTAGATCCACATTTCAAAGGCCTCCAATTCATCTACGGTTGATATTTTAAGGGTCCAGGTCTCAACTGCATAGAGAAGAGCCGACCAGATGTAGCGTTGGGATAAACGTATAGGCCAGGAACCGAAGCTTTTCACCTCGCAATTTTTACAGAATGGATCGATTTGCTTGAAAATTTGAGAATAAGTAGTGGATAGTCCAAGGATCAAAATCTATATGATTCTAAAAGGCGCTTTTACTATGGGGGTGGTTGCCACCCCATCTTGGGGGTGGAAATTTTTTATTATATTTTGACAGCAAAAGTTGATAAAAACATTCATTCTAAGTAAAAAATGTCCTATACATTTTTTTGATAAAATTAACAGTTTTCGATTTATTCGCCATCGAAAGTGTTAGTTTTGTATAGAAAAAATCAATGTTTTTCGATATACTTACTCATTTACGATTCACTCAATTTTTGCAGTAGCAAAAATTTTTTCAAACCAAGTTCTTGGGAATTATATAACCTACAATTTTATATTTAAACATTTTTTCCTATCTCTGATGCTAATCTTTCTATTCTGAAGAAAATAACCTTTTTTACCAAACTACAAAAATTCGTTATTCGCTTTTAACTACATTTTTTTTTAAATTAAACATTCTAAGCCAGCCAAACTTCTAAAATCTATTAATAATACATAAATAAATAAGAATGAATAAGGCCAATAACTAAAAACACTGCTAACTTACATTATTATGCTTCCAATTGGATTTCTCCTTTTTTTTTTAAATATATTGATTTTTTAACCGTAACTTTTTATTTTTTCTCTTAGAAAGTTTGGTAAAACATAATTTTGTAGGTTTTTATAATATCTATAAGCATATTAGTATTAAATCTTCTTAAAATCCTCAGTCGCAAAAAGAGGCGACTTTGAAAGGGTTGGTAAAGGTGGTTTTTGCATGTTATTACAAGTTTTAATTGTCAATAGCTCACTCAATTTTTGCCGTAGAAAAAATTTTTGCAAACCAAGTTTTTGAGAATTAAATAAGCTACAATTTCATGTTTAAACATTTTTTTTTGTATCTGTGATGCTAATCTTGCTATTCTGAAGAAAATGTCATTTTTTTCCAAACTACAAAAATTCGTTATTCATTTTAACTCCATTTTTTTTTAAACTAATCATTCTAAACCGGCCAAACTTCTAGAACCTCTTAATAATACATAAATAAAAAAGACCAAATAAGGTCAATGACTAATTTTAATTAGGGTGGTGATTAGGTGGTTGCTTGCGATCACTTTTTCGCTGAAAAAAATAGGGACTGACATTCTTTTCATTATAAGTCACTTAATTTTTGAGCTAGAGACTTTTTGTTTTATTTTTGGAAATAGATATTTTTAAGTACTTTAAATTAGTTTGAACAAGTTGTCCTCGAAAAATGCATAGTTTTCCCGTCTTTTGACTTTGAAACTACAATATTTAGCATTTGACGAAGAAGAGCCAACATATAATACAGTATAGCTCGATTACTATTGGTCTTAAAGAAAATTTAAAAAAAGGTTTTGTTTATTTTTTCAAAAGGTACATTTTTGTTAAGAAAACTTGTTTTGATAAAACGAAAACTTTTGGAGTTATTAGCAGAAAACTTATTAAAAACATTGATTTTTTCGATATAAAACTAATACTTTCGATAGCGAATAAATCGAAAACTATTAATTTTATCAAAAAAATGTATAGAATCTTTTTTGCTTAGAATGAATGTTTTTAGCAACTTTTGTGGTCAAAATATAATAAAAAATTTCCACTCCCGAGATGGGGTGGCAACCGCCCCCATGGTAAAAGCGCCTTTCGGCATCATATAGATTTTGATCCTTGGACTATCCACTACTTATTCTCAAATTTTCAAGCAAATCGATCCATTCTGTAAAAATTGCGAGGTTTTTCCCTATTTTAAGCTTCATTACTTGGACTAGTAGTCGAATTTCGAGTTTTATTCGAGAATATCAAAGCAGTGTTTTAATTTTTTCGAAAGATTTTCTGGCCTGTTCTATTCTCGATCTTATTTCTAGATCAGAATTTAGGCTGCTATTAAATCGATTCAGTATCCCAGGTACTTAAATCTATTGACGTGTTCTAAAATGTGCCCATTTATTGTGCAAGGTTGGGGTGCCACCGTCTTTATCGATAATCTTATTTTACCTCATACACTTACCTACCTTTATTAATAATATCTTCAAACTTTTCGCCCCTTTGACACACATTGAATAGGTTTGACATTTTTATTTATAAAAATTATCCGTACTTAAAATGCTTGCTCACATATTCAAACTTTCTTGACATGTAATAAATACTCTTATATGAGCTCTCCATACATAACATGTCATTTTTATGAAATTAAAAAAAAAAACATTAACAAGCGCCCTTCCGTAAAAAAGCGATTCAAATATGTTTTATTCCAATATATCGTTGCTTTTATGAAAGGCCGTGGATTAGGCTCAAAGCATGTTATCGATCTTCAACCGCCCAAAACAAGTATTACAATTTAATAAGGAGAATAACGATAAAGCGATGGTTCACAGTAAACGTCAACTTCCGGTTATTGATGAAATTCAAAAATCCACTTTTATGAACTCGTTCTAGTAAAAAAGTCCGAAATACCCAATGTTACACATAAAATATAGCTGTTACTTGCATTGATTATAGTGTGAATACATTTTGAGTGCTTAGTTCAAGTTCATATAATAGTATTGGTGTAATTACTTGTTTTACACAATAATTACATAGTACGGCATTAAATATAAACCATGAGGTTAAGAAAGCAGTGGAAAAGAAGCAAATAACATGGTAAAATGCATTAAAACTGAGCTGAAAGAAGCTGGAAGCTGAAAGAAACATGGGTATAAAAGGCTGAGACGGTTTAGCTAAAAACAGCAAAAAGACAATCAAAAACGAAGACGGTGGCAGAGTTTGGAGAAAAATTACAGGATAACTGTAACAAATATTTGCTTTTGGACAGAACCTTTTGGACAACAATCAGACATATGAAGAAAGGAAAACATGAAAAACTAACAACAGTATAACAACATACCAAATCCAGATAAATACAGAACAGATAGCTAAAGTATGGAAAGAATACTTCGAAAATAAATTTAGAAATTAAACAATAGACGTTAGAAATGAAACATATCAAGATGACGAGAACAAATATAAATAGAGTAAATAAGTAGAGAAGAACAACAAATAAATAGAGTAAAAATAAAACAGCCATAAGAGGGGCTATGATGTACGGAACTGAATGTTAGGCAGTGAAAAAGAAAGAGGAACAACGAATGCATGTGGAGGAAATGAGAATGCTTAGATGGATGAGTGAAGTGACAAAAAAGGATAGAATTAAAAATGAGTATATTAGGGGGAGTCTAGGTGTGGCACCAATTGATGCCAAAATGAGAGAGCATAGGTTGAGATAGTTTGGTCATGTTCAACGTCGAGACGCTAATCACCCAATACGAAGAATTGCTGAAGTGCAGATTCCTGGAAGAAGTAGAAGAGGAAGACCAAAGAAGACGTGGGGGAGACGATTAGGCAAGACATGTTGGTAAGGGGGATTAATATTGATATGATTCAAGATAGAATTGTATGGAGAAATGCAATTAGGTAAGCCGAACCTGCATAGGGACAAAGGCAAAGAGAATGATGATGAAATAAGTAGAGAAGAAGTAATACAGGAAGTATCAAACATAAATATACAAAACTAGAGGGGATGATGACGTAGACCAGGAAATGGTAAAATACATTAGAGAAGAAAGGAAAAACTGGCTATGGAAAATGTCCAAAGAGGCTTGGAAAAAGCAACAAATCCCAAGAGACTGGCAAAGTAACCTTATAGTGTCAATATACAAAAAGAGAGAACTCGTTAACTGCGAAAATTATAGAACAATACGTTTGTCATCGGTGTGTTTTAAAATATATACCAAAATAGTAGAGAAAACGCTTAGACAAGAGGTAGAACACAAGCTTAGAGAGAAGAAAAGCTTAGCGAGAAGAACAAGTTGAGTTTAGTTCAGAAAGACAGATAAACTGTGTCATTTACATAATTAGAAATAAAATAGAAAGAGGTATTGGTGAGGGGAGAAAGCTCATTATGGCATTCAGAGATATAAGAAAATAACATTCGACTCTATCGAAAGAACAATTATATGGCAATGCTTGCATAAACTGAAAGTACCAATTACAGCGATAACCATAACTGAAAATATTAAAAGAGTAGTAAAAGGACGTGTACAGATAGCAGGAAAAAGAACTGAAGAATTCAATTGGGAAAGAGGTATCAAACAAGGAGACAGTCTTAGCCAGCTACTATTCATAATAGTCATGAACGAACTAATTAGAAATACTGAAGAAAGAACCAACCAAATACGGACAATAAGAGAGTACCCTAGATTACAGTCAGTAAAAATAAAAGCGTTATTGTATGCATAATATGACAGTCCGTATAGCAAATTCCGTGACCAAAACCAAAAAACTTATAAAGACAGAGGAAATAGAGACACCAAAAATGGAAATTAACATCGAGAATAGTAAAATAATGGTCATAGGCAATAAGGAAGAAAATGAAATAAGTAAATATAAAATGCAAAAGCGTGTAAATACAGTCGGAAAAATGAAAGAATACCCATGAACGAGCATATAAAACACGCTGTATTTTCCTGTCACCTTGTCACAAAGAAAATTGTCCAGCGGAAATACATGTAACAATAATTGTTACATGTACTTGCGCTGGCTAATTTTGTGTGTGACACGGTGACAGGAAAATACAGCGTGTTTTATATGTTCGTTCATGGGTATTCTTTCATTTTTCCTACTGTAGTTACTGCATATGATTATCTTGGAAGTATGATGTATAGTGATTACCAAGGATTGAAAATAGACCTCGAAGTAACAAACAAACAAAAAGTCGTCCAAAGTGTACTTACTATGCACTAGCGCAAGTTCTGAGAAAATAAGAAGTATGCCACGAACCAAAATATATGTAATAACACCATTGCGATACCGGCGATACTACATACGAGTGAAAATTGGACTTTGCAGAAAAAGCATAGTAGTAGGATAAACGCAACGGACATGAGACATCTACGAGCTATAGTCGGAAAGACCAAATGGGATAGAATCATAGGCGTAACCAGGGGGGAGTTTGGGGGTTATAACCCCCTCCCAATTTGGATGAACTTTGAGCGCTATACGCTTAACACCATTACTGTTCCATACCTTCCAGAGACTATCAAGTAGTTGTAACCCCCCGTAGGATCATCCTGGTTACACCTCTGGATAGAATAAGGAATGAGACAATAAGAGAGATAACCAAACGGGAACCAATAATAAACAAAATAATGAAGAGACAATTAAACTGGTATGCACATCTGATGAGAATGAAATCCAGTAGACAGTATAGACTAACGAGAAAAATTGACGAAACAGGAATACCACGAAAAGAATGGAAGAGATAGGTAGCACAAGGAATATTTAGCATAACTAAACAGGGCCGCCGTCAGAAAAAAATTTAGGAAGGTTCATAATCTTTCAAGTCGCTTTTCTATTCTAGAAACGAATTATAACAAAAATAATTAATCGGTAAATAAAAACTGTAATCTCCTTCGATCTTGACCAAATTTATTGAGACGGATTTGTTTTATCCTAAGCTGTAATTATCAAGTGGGGGTCGGATGACCCTCCCTGACCCCCCTTCTGCCGGCGGGCCTGTAACTAAACCCAAATCCTACACCTAAAGGGTATAAGGAACGAGAAAAAGAAGAAAAGAAAGAAATCATTCTAGTAAAGAATTCGATGTCTGAAATACCCAATCGGTTACATAAAATATAGCTGCTACATACGTTGATTATGGTGTGGATAAATTTTGAGTGCTTAGGTCAAGTTCATAATATAATAATATTGATGTAATTACTTGTTTTACACGATAATTACATAATACGGCATTAAATATAATCGCGGTTATGGGAATTGGCGAAAACAGATAAATTCCAGTAGTTCATTTTATGTTATTTATATTTAATTTGCTGTGGGAGAACATTGACTTGCATGTGTTTGTTTCTATTAAACTGTCTACTAAAACCGTATCTACGTAGAGTTAATTATATTCTATTACATTGCATAAAACCACATAGATTATTAAACAGAAAATATATTTAGACAGTTCGTGAGTAACCACAACTTTTTAATTGTTATTAACACTAGCTTTACAATTAATTCTTCCTTTTGATCTTCGTCGATTTTACGTAAATTGTCTGTTTATCTTAACGCCTCTCACCTCCGGACTTATAGTCCAGGGAGCGAATTTAAAAAAGCTATACTAATTCAGTCATTCAGAATTCGGGTAGGTTTTGTATGCAGAATATTAGTTACATATTCTATACTATTACGGTCCACAAATTAACTGTATTGGTGTAGGATTTGTAAGCGAAATTTTTGACTATTATTAAGTAAATGTCTGTACTGTTTCAGTCATGTAAGTAAAACTAATCAAGTATTTACCTAAGTGAAATTATTATTATATCACATAATTTAGATATATTTTGAAAATTAAAATGAGTAATATATATTTGGATATGATTAAAAATTAAAAAACAGTCGCTGTATAAAGAAAAAAGTACAAATTTTAAATGCTTTATGTACGACCGGGCGATAAAGTCCATATTATGTATACATTTGGCGGGCGTAAAGTGCCACTTTAGCGCCTGTGGGCTTCTTTATCGTCCGCCGGGCGGTAATGTTAGATGGCGGGTATGGTTAGTGAAACACAAAGTTTTTATTTATTGTATTTTTTTTTAATAAAGGAATTATAACTTTAGGAATAAAACATAAGTTTCCTACATCTATAATTTTATATTTATAACATAATACAATTTTTATCAATTCTTTATAGAAATGTTAGGATTTGCTACTTTGCTCTGTTGTAAGTTGCTATGAACTTCCAATAAATCCGTAAAATTTGTGGAAGATGCATGCCCAAAAGAATCACCATATAAATTTGAACTGCAATCTGAGCAACTTGTAGATGGCATATCAGCATTGACAATTTTTAAGACGATCGTGCAAGGAATTTTGTATATTTATTAATACATTTAATGGTCATTAAAACAGTCGTGCATAAAAATTTGTATGCATTTCAGGCGTAAGTAGCGTTTATGGACCTTACGTGTTAATACTGTAAACGTGTTGTTACTGGCAGTTAAAGTTTGCTTTTTGTTTTATTTAGGTTCGTATACTTGTTTACATTTCAGAGATTTATTATTTACTACAATTAGTACAGGTAATTTGGGGAGATTTTTTGTTAATTATAATTTATAAGCAGCCACTGATACTATTTGTAAGAAATGTTATTTAAATATATAATATATGCATCCGATTTAAGCAAATCATGAATAATCTAAAATGTGCTCACATTAATTCTAGATCTTTAGTTGCTCATTTCAATGATGTAAAAAGGCTTGTTCTGGATAATGATTTGGACGTATTAGGTGTAAGTGAGACCTGGTTAAGTAGAGGTGTTTCTAATCATATTATTGATATTCCTGGTTATCAGTTTGTAAGAGTTGATAGAAATAGAAATACTACGGGTGGAGGTGTAGGAGTTTATTTAAAGAGTAATATAAATTATAACATTATACAATCAACAAATGAAATAGAACAGATATGGTTAAAACTTTCGTTTAAAAATGAAACATTAGCAACCGGTGTGTGCTATAATCCCAATGAAATATTTTATAAAACTTTTTTCGACTCTTTTGAAACAGTTGTATCTTCAATATCGCCCTTAGTAGATCATATACTGTGCTTGGGTGACTTTAATGTTGATCTATTAAACTTTAGCAATTATTCTACACAATTCGTTATTGATTTATTAAATGGTCTTGGGTTAAAACAGCTGGTAAATCAAGCAGCAAGAATCACAAAATCTACATCCACCCTACTGGATTATGTGATCACATCAAGTGAGGATAAAATAATTTCAGTTGAAATAAAACATATTCCTGAAATAAGTGATCATGAAATGATAATGTTAAAGGTAAGTTGTGAGGTTAAAACCAATAAAACAAAATTTATTACTGGTCGTAACTTTAAAAACTTAAATTATAATCAATTTAAATCTGATCTGGAGTCCATACCATGGAGAAATATTTATGACCTCACAGATGTAGATAGTAAAGTAACTTTTTTGTCTGAAAATATTGTTACATTGCTTGATATTCATGTCCCAATTAGGACTTACAGGATTACAAAGAAATATGCTCCATGGCTGACTGATACGATTAGAGCTTTAATGCTGGATAGGGACAAAGCATTTTTAAGTTACAAAATTTCTAAAAATATTGCACATTGGAATAACTACAAAAAATTACGTAATTTAGTATCAGCAGTCACTATAAAAGAAAAAAAATCATTTTTTAAAAATATTCATGTTAGATCTGCCAAAGATATGTGGAGCAATTTAAAATATTTGATAAATGACGATAAGCATGAGAAAAGTTTTGATGTAAGTAGCAAATGGAATATAAATGACATTAATAAACACTTTATTGAAGTTATACCAAAAATGAAAGAGGACTTAGATACAAAAATGTTTTATCAAAACAATGTTAAAACTTATTTTAACAAATTGCTTAATTTTAAACCAGTCTCTGAAACTGATATTTTATATATAATAAATAAGATAAAGAGTAAAGCTGTTGGACATGATGGTATTAACATATTAACATTACAGTTGTGTATTCCCTATCTTCTTCCGTATATCACGCATATTATCAACTTTTGTTTAGAACATTCTGTTTTTCCTAATAACTGGAAACGTGCGCATGTTATTCCATTACCTAAAACTAAAATTCCTAATAGTTTAAATGATCTTAGACCTGTAAGTGTTCTGCCAACATTATCCAAAATTCTAGAAAAGGTAATTGAAAATCAGTTAAGTACTCACTTAAATAAGAATAAAATTATTCCTTCTATACAGTCCGGTTTCAGGTCTGGGCATAGTTGTCTGTCTGCTTTAGTAAACATTACTGATGACATCTTCAAAGCTTATGATCAAAATAAAATATCAATTCTAATTCTTTTGGATTACTCGAAAGCCTTTGATACAATTAACCATGATTTATTATCCTATATTCTACAGTTCTCTGGGTTAGTTGAAGGAGCAGTCGAGTTAATGAAATCTTATCTATCAAATAGATATCAAGCTGTAAAACTTCATCAAGAAATTTCTTCTTTTTTAGAACTTAACAATGGTGTTCCTCAAGGATCGATACTAGGTCCCATTTTATTCTCTGTGTATACATCAAATTTTCCTTCTGCTTTTTTGTCTTGCACTCAACACTACTATGCTGATGATACACAACTTTATATGTCATTTAATTTAGACGAGTGTGAACAAGCAGTTCATGCAATAAATTATGATTTATTAAATATGCAGATTTTTTCTCAAAATCATTGCCTAAAACTCAATGCGTCCAAAACTCAGGCTATTGTTTTTGGTAGATCCTCTCATCGAAAAATATTTTTAGAAACTTACTCAAATAAACTGCTTTTAGAAAATGGTAACTTAATTTTTAGCAAAAAGGTCAAAAACCTGGGGGTTTGGTTGGATGAAGACTTAAGATTTACACACCATGTTAGTCTTTGTTTACAAAGAGCATACGGAGTACTTAAGCTTCTATACCAAAGTCGTAATATATTAAACAGTGCTACCAAATCCTTGTTGTGTGAATCTTTAATTTTATCAAAATTAAATTATTGCGATGTGCTTTATAACTCATGCCTTACTGAGACTGATTCTAGGAGAATACAGAAATTACAAAACTCCTGTTTGCGATTAATTTTTGGAATTAGAAAGTATCAAAGTATTAGCCATACTTTTACTTTAAATAAGTGGTTAAACATGAAAGACCGCAGAAAACTTCATGCTTTATGTTTCTACCATAAGATTCTTCGGGAAGGGGTACCTCCTTACCTATACAATAGAATAACTTATAGAACTGATGTCCATAACCTTAATCTAAGACATAGGAACACTCTCTCTTTACCACGTCACGTAACGCATTTTTTCAAACGCTCATTTTCTTTTTCAATTGCGAGTCATTTGAATAATTTTGATTATGATATTCGTACATTATCCGGACATAGTTTTAAGGAAAAAATGTTTAAATATTTGTTATCTGAGCAGTAATGCCAAGCCTACGATTTTTAGAGTACCTAATTTGCATACTATCTAGTAGTATCAGTATATGTAAGTATATTTATATACAAAATATAGTTTTTCGCCCTTCTATTAGGAAATGGGGGTTAGGTGGAAGAGCAGCTGTACATTGCTGTCCTTCAATGATGTACAAGCTGAACCTCGCCCTACAGACCAATTAATATTTTTGTTTTGTTGTATAATTTTTGGAATACTAATAAAGACATTTATTATTATTATTATTATTATTAATAGGCCAGGTTCCTATTAGTGCGGCAGATTCGTGCAATATATTATAAGAATTGCACATTTAATGATACAAGCGTATAATTTGGTCCACATATACTGCACAAATAAAGGTTCAAATTTAGATATGAGGCCATCTCAGATTTTGCCTTTTACAAAAATGGCAGTCATTCAAAATGGGCGACTATACATATATGACTAATAGCACGATATCTTTTGAATGAAAAGTCCGATTTCAACCGAATTTGGTACGTAGGTTCGTTTTGTGATGCCATAAACTGGAAGAATCGTTTTACCAGAAGTTTTGTTTTTCCTGGTTTTTTATGTAAAACTATTTTATATTATGTAAATAATTTATTTTCAATTTTTTCACCCTGTATATATTAATTTTTCAAAATGGTAATACTACTATTGAAAAGAGCATAAGAATATGTTTTAGGAAATATTTTGAACTTTGTAGTTATGTTAATTATAATTACCATTTAATAAATGCATAGCGTATCTTCACATGTACCTATATGTGGCAGATTCGTGCAAATATTATAAGAATTATTGTACATTTAATGGTAGAGTCATATAATTTGGAAAACATATACTACACATACAAAAGTTCAAATTTAGATATGAAGCCATCTCAGATTTTGCCTTTTACAAAAATGGCGAGCATTCAAAATGGCGGCTATACATATGTGACTAATAGCACGATAACTTTTGAACGAAAAGTCCGATTTTAGCCAAATTTGGTATCAAGTTTCTTTTTTTGATGAATAAGATTGAGGTCTTGAACCGGAAGAATCGGTTTACTAGAAGTTGTGTTTTTACTGTTTTTTATGTAAAAATATGTTGTTGTTTTTTCAATTCTTTCACCCTATATATATATTAATTTTTCAAAAAGGTAATACCGCCATTGAAAATAGTGTAAAAATATTTTTTAGGAAAGATTTTGAAATTTTTAGTTATGTTAATTACCATTTAATAAATGCATAACGTATCTTCACATGTACCTATGTGCGGTAGATTCATTTTGAATGCCTGCCATTTTTGTAAAAGACGAAATCTGAGACGGCCTCATATCTAAATTTGAATCTGTGTATGTGTAGTGTGTGTGGTCCACATTATATGCTTTTACCATTAAATGTACAATAATTCTTATATTATTTGCACGAATGCGCCGCACATAGGTTCATAGGTACATGTTAAGATACGTTATGCATTTATTAATTGGTAATTAATATAACTAAAGAGTTCAAAATATTTCCTAGAAAATATTTTTACGCTCTTCTCAACGTCGGTATTAACTTTTTGAAGAATTAATATATACAGGGTGAAAGAATTGGTAAAAAAACAACATGTTTTTACATTAAAATCAGGAAAACACAACTTCTGGTAAATCGATTCTTCCGGTTCAAGACCTTGGTCTAACACATCAAAATAAGAATCTATATACCAAATTTGGTTGAAATGGGACTTTTCGTTCAAAAGTTATCGTGCTATAAGTCACATATGTATAGTCGCCATTTTGCATGCCCGCCATTTTTGTAAAAGGTAAAATATGAGATGGCCTTATATCTAAATTTGAACCTTGATGTGTGTAGTATATGTGGTCCAAATTATATGCTTCTACCATTAAATGCACAATAATTCTTATAATGTTTGCACGAATTTGCCACACATAGGTACTTGTGATGATACGTTATGCATTTATTAAATGATAATTAACATAACTAAAAAGTTCAAAATATTTTCTGCAAAATATTTTTACGCTCTTTTCAATTGCTGTATTACCTTTTTGAAAAATTAATATATACAGAGGGAAAAAATTGAAAAAAAAACATATTTTTACATAAACAATCAGTAAAAAGACAACTTCTGGTAAAACGATTCTTCCGGTTCACCATATCCCTCTTGTAAATCAAAAAGAAAACCTATATACCAAATTTGGTTGAAATCGGACTTTTCGTTCAAAAGTTATGGTACTATTAAACACATAAGTATAGCCGCCATTTTGAACGCCCGTCATTTTTGTAAAAGACAAAATCTGAGATGGCCTCATATCTAAATTTGAACCATTATATGTGTAGTATATGTGGAGCAAATTATATGCTTGTATCATTAAATGTGCAATTGTTTCACATATCGGCCGCACTATATCGGCTCGGGCTCTTACTTACACGTCGCGGTCCATAAACGCCTATTTTACGCCCTTGATACATAAATAACTAAAAACTGTCGATAATCTAAAATTTTACAACAAATCAATAATTTTTTTTTACTTTATTATTTATATTTTATTAATTTTTTTTGTTTTGTTTCAGGTAAGGACAGACGTGATTGAGTTTTAAAATAATGAGGTATAAAATTAGAGCGAGAATTGATCTAGTGAAGAAGGAAACCTATTACGTGAGTAACGACCGATATTATTAAAGTCCAAAAATATAATAATGCCATTAATGGTTTAAGTTAGAATAGTTAAAGTAAGTTAAGCTTTGGTATTTCTCAAAGTTCTTCACTACAGAATCTCCACAAAATGCGCTAAGGTTATTGGTTGCTCACAATTTGGATTTAGAAAAGGCCTGGGTACCAGGGAAGCACTAGTTGCAACCCAAGTTCTAGTTCAGAACTGTTACGATCAAAGGAAAGATATAATTATGTGCTTTATAGATTATGAAAAAGCCTTCGATCGGGTACATCATAAACTCGTACATATACTAAAACAACTCGATATACTTTCATGTAAAACCATTCATGTAAAAATAATACACATACTTTCAAAAGTTATGCATCACGTAAAATTATGCCCATTTTCATAGTTGATTTTTTCGTAAACAGATTAACGAATTCCACTAATTTGTTTTTATTATTTTAGACCTTTTTTTGATATTTACACAGTTGCGCAAATATTTAACTGATGCCTGCTCGTTTTTTACTTATACCGGGTGGAAGGAAAGAAATGTTTTTCTTATGTTTGAGACACCATGTAGGGAGGACAAGGTACAAGTGTGAGTATACATCGAAATCGTATTGTAGTCTTATGTTTTGTGAACAATTTCTTTTCTGAATATCCCTGATAGCTGTAGAAACATAGAAAAAAGGAGTTGTCATTCTTAAACATGTGTTTTAACTGATACAAAAGTTTGAGATACTCTGCAAGAAGAAAAAGTTACAAATAAAAATTACTTTGCTGTCTATTTTTCTTATTTAGTGTCTCTGAAATCTTTAATAACAAGGAAACTAGACGGTTTTACTATTTAATATGTGTTTTAACTGACGACGTGCGATTCGCGAGGAGGCTTTGTCTTATCACTAGGGAGCGGATTTTATGCTAAATGCATAATGCATGCATATTTCGCATATTTGAGAACTTTACTAAATTTGGCATATTTTTAACGAAACATGCATATTTCGTGCCTCTTTAAAAACATTTAAAAAAAGGTCAAAAAATTTTTTTTTCCACCTACCTCTACCGAAAGTATACTTTTCCGGACCTCATTCTAGGGAGCAAAGTTGTACTTTTCCTCCCTAGGGAGGAAAATATTTTTCCTCCCTAGGGAGGAAAAGTGAAAGTGACGTCATGGTATTTCATTCATGAAATATAACTTATTGACGCCCTGTACAATATCTATTTTCTATTACGTAAGTATCTATAGATTTTAACGTTTATTTAAAAACACTCTGTATTTTGCAGAATGGTAAAAAACAGTAAATTGTTATTCTGATTTAACAATGTTTACATTAATAATTTGACTTATATTTGACAGTTGACAGTTATAATGTACCTACTGGTTAGTTTTAGTTCTAATAAATTTTGTTGGTTAGTTACATAAATAAATTAAGTAAAAATAAAAAAATGACTTGTTATTTGAGGAAGGTGGAAAAACCATATGTATAACATGGGAGTAAAGTGCCTTTTCCTCCCTTGAATGATTACTTCAAAGTAAACTTCATTCTCGGGAGGAAAAGTAGCACTTTCCTCCCTTGTTATACAAATAGCTATTTTAATTTTTAATAATCAACACAAAATATTTTCCCGCACAGGCTGTTCTATTCATTCGAGAATTAGTTGAAAAGAGACGGCTCATTCACTGCCTTTTCATTTTTTCTTAGAAAATACCCGATCTTTACAAAAAGTACTTATAGTACGCCGTTGTAAAATTACTGTAGGATGTTAAACTGATGAAGGATGGTTTACCGGGAAATCCGAATTCCATTTACTTTTATTATATTTAGTACAATTTGTATCCCAATTTAGTGTACCTATAATTATTCTGGTGATTCTTTTAAATCCCCTTCTGTTAAGAGAATTTATACCTTTAACCATAGTTTTACGATTTTATAACGGAAATTGAAATATACATGCTTTAGACCAGATTCCGTCTTTAAACGGCTTTAAAACTTTGGAGGACATTATGCGAAATTTTTATTGGAAATTTTGAAATTGATTTTGGTGCAGAATTTTCGGCTTTAACAAGTTATTTTAAATACGCCCCAATTACTTCTGTTGATGTTGAAAGGAGTTTTTCAAGTTATAAAAAAATTTATCTGATCAAAGAAAATGGTTCCTCGTAAAAAATTTGGAAAGACACATTGTAGTGTATTATAAAATCGAAGATATATTGAGCGATATTCTTGTTTTATTTTAAATAGGTAACTATTGGTATCAGTTTTTGTAAAAAATGTGAATAAATTGCATATATAAAAAATAATGATTTTATTTGAAAGCTAATAAATAATATTGTCGCCCCCTATAAAAGAACCCCCTAGAATAGAATAGAACAGAAAATTTGTGGTTTCTCGAAAGGAGCATTTTTAAAATTTTTGTGCATAGCTTGCGCATATTTCATCAAAATTGATCGCATATAAATCCTCTCCCTACTTATTACACACTAAGAGAAAATTGTTTCCTATATATAATACGACAGGAACAAAATGTTCCAAGAAAGAAAATATGTCTAATGTACCTCTCACTATTTAAAGAGCCTCCACGTAGTCACCAAATCCGTACTCACTCTCAAGGAAATTCCACCCCAAAACATCACAAAGCCTCCATTAAACAATATCGTTTCTCCAATGTTGCGATGTGCATACTGCTCACTTGATGGACAAATAACTCTTAAGGTGTCGACCAGAATTGTTAGCGTTACGTGCCTTTCTGTTTTTAAAGTTTTGTTAACTGGTATTTTTATTGTTAGTTTAGTTTTGTTTCAGTTAAAACACGTCATATTAAAGAATAAAATTGTCTATTGTCTTTTGTTCCGTTGGTGTGTTGACGGAAACAATTAACTTAAATTAAAAGAAGTGTAATACAACGAACAGTAATATATTTATTTATTTTGGGTAAACAAGCGTGGTTCGTTTATATCTCGTAAGAGGGTTATTATTGTTTGGCCCAGCGAGGGTTGTGTACTTGTGTATCGACTCGTTGTTGTGGATCGACTGACTGAAAACACATGTCTGTGGTTTTAAGTTAAAGGCTAATTATTGACATAAAGAGGATTCGAATGTATTTCAAAAGTGATTTATTAAGGTCTGATAAGGTAACTATTTAATGGGGAATTTATTTCCAACAAAAAAACATTAATTTTATGCAATCTGGTTTTGTATTTTAGGAACGAAACACATGCGAATTTTAAATGACCCATATTATTTTCGTTTAGAAAAAAAATTAATATTTAAAATTAGCAATTAAAAAAATAATAAATGAAGCGTGTCGCTATACTTTGTTTCCAAAGATATCAGGGACATTAAAAAAACAAAATGTCCACAGAACATAAGACTACAATACGATTTTGATGTATACAGAAAAGAGGTTTGAGTAAACCTTTTCCCATCTGTGTAAATACCAGAGAAAAATTTAAAATAATAAAAATTAGCCGAATCCGTTTTAATCTGTTTACGAAAAACGCTGGACGGAAAAGCCGCCCGAGAACTTTATCGTACCGATCTATATCGTTATCGTACTGGATACTGGCATTCTATAAAAATAGCAAAGTTACTCGTTATTTTGATATTTTAGAAACACCTTGTAACTTGAAAATATTTTATGGTTCTACGCATCATTAATTCCTGCATTTGAGAAAATGTTCGATGCCATATTTCGGGGACACACTATAGATGTATAGATTATTGCATAAAGCAATAGAATATTATAGTCATACTTTCATTTCAAATTAGTTCATTTTTCTGAAAAATTAATAGTTTACAATATTTGCATTTTATTCTATTTATATTACGCCAATCAATGCGCGAGATTAAGAACAAGGTATTATTTCCGAATTATATCCTACTGCATGGATTTTAATGAAATTTTGGGAGTAGCTCAATCTCTTGATTCAAAGTCTATCCTATATACTATGTCGATTTTATCATGGGGGCGGTTCCCACCACTTCTCGGGGGTGGAACATTTTTATTTTCGAATTACATGGAGAAAAAGGAGGATTTTTAAGAAAATTTAAAAATGCATTCTATAATTTGATCACATTTTTTACAAAAACCATTAATTTTAAACTCGTTCAACTTTTTGAAAGTAGAAATAAAACTATATTAAAAGGTATTGCAGAAGTAAAACAATGCATTTAAATTCTGGTGGATGGGGGTTAAATGTATGTACTTTTCATTTTTCCTTAAAGTACATTAGTCATATATTTTTTTGCACCATATCTCGCTTAGTTTGAATGTAAGCGGCATTTAATGGTGCTCGTTTTAAAGGCTTTTTCAAACACTACAAAAGGCGTTGGTAGCATTATACAACTAAAACCTATCGTTCCTCTGTTATTTCAAGTTGAATACACCAATTTGAGCATGCACCAAAAAACAAACTCTTTTCACCTACCATATCTCTTTTTGTATTATAAATAGAACATTTACGAAAGAACGAATCTCTTTGTTATTTATAACCTAAAAAATGTTTTATATAGTGTTTTTAGTTCGATGCATAGTTTTTAAGGTATTTACAAAAAACCGTCCGAAATAATAATCATTTTTCATTGAAAATGGCCAATTTTCAATTACACAAAACTCAAAAATTATTGAGTTAGAGGGTTAGAGTATAGTTATAGTATATATGGTAGATTTTGTTTCTTGAGCTATTCCCTACTTATTGTGAAAATATCAAGTACATCGATGTAGTAGGATGGAATTCGGAGCCAAATACCCTCATTGACTGCCCTATAATAATGCTCTGCTATGATCGCGTGAGAGAGGACACACAAGATTATAGCAAAATTTCTATTTACTATTTACTGTAACTTTTCGAGTTTTTGAGCTACAACAACGAGTTTTATGCCATTGAAAAAGTAATTTTGCATACTTTCAAAATATGTAAAAATATCTAAAAAAATTAAGATTTTCTTTTATTTCCGGTTCAACCGGAAGCCACATTTTAAGTAAAATTTATTGTGATAATAAATAATAAAGTACCATATATGTCTGCAAAATTTTAAATTTTAGTTTCTATTACAAAGGAAGTTACGGGCAATCGAATATTTTTTTATAGAAAATTCATAACTCCCCTCCTACGAGGAGTTAAGACATCTGACTAATGTCATTCAATTTACCGATAGGACTTCAAAAATATATCAAAAAACAAATTCCTTGGAGCCATTTTTGAGAAAGTCTAGTTTAAAGTTATGTCAAATTTTGACCCCTTAAAAATATACAACCCATAACTTTTTCTGAAAAACGATAATATTCTTCTTATAGCCCCATCTTTAGGCTATATAACGCCTTTTTCAAATGAAACTTATCTTAAAGAAGTTTTTAGCTAGGTAGGGAAACGGTAGGAAAATAATAAAGTACCATATATGTCTGCAAAATTTCAAATTTTATTTTCTATTACAAAGGAAGTTACGGGCAGTCGAATATTTTTTTATGGAAAATTCATAACTCCCCTCCTATGAGGAGTTAAGAAATCTGACTAATGTCATTCAATTTACCGATAGGACTTCAAAAATATATAAAAAAAAACAAATTCCTTGGAGCCATTTTTGGAGAAGTCTAGTTCAAAGTTATGTCAAATTTTGACCTCTTAAAAATATGCAACCCATAACTTTTTCTGAAAAACGATAATATTCTTCTTATAGCCCCATCTTTGAGCTAATAACGCCTTTTTCAAATTAAACTTATCTTAAAGAAGTTTTTAGATAGGTAGGGAAATGTGTCGGGTGGGCGGTCGGCCATGTTGGCCGCCATTTTGAATTTGGAAACGTCAAATTCCGTATTTCTATTTACCTATCGATGAGCTAACTTTGAGTTAAATTTCATTCGTTTGGGTCAAAATTTGCAAAAATGGGCCCTAAATAACCCCCCTATTTCGGCCCCCTTTGAAAGGTTTTTTTTAAAACCTTAGTTTCTCGACAAAATTCTCTTAAACTTACTCATACCGAATTTCATCGAAGTCGGTCCACTAGTTTTTGTTGGGCGGTGGCGCTATACATACCGGGTATCCCAATAAGAATGGCTCTCGGCCATATCTCAGGAACCGTTTATAGTATAGCTTTGAAATAAAAAATTTTATAACAAAAGTTGCCTCAGGAAAAGCCTGGAAATTATTTTCATAATTGTGGGACCACCGCTAGAGGGCGTAATTGAATATCAAAAATTATAAAATCTAAATTTTACAAAATGTTCGTAATGAAGAGGCACTGGAAATCCGATCGTCGTATTTTTCATAAAATTCTACGCATATTTGATTTGACAAGTTTAGGTCTACCTTTGGAAATAAGAGGTGGGGGTGAGTGGGAACCTTGTTATGAAAAACTGGCTGTGAGTCCGGTTCTGCTCAAATTTTGCAAACTTGGTCTTGTTGAAGACAGATCTTTTTCGTCAATGTAAAAGTTATGATTTCGAACCAACTTACTGAGTAATATGCCAGCTAGAAGGCGTTATTTAATTTTTTTCAGAAATCTAGTGTTCCTTGGAAAATATTAAATACAAACATGCATTTTTAATACCATATTACAAAATTAGACAAAATTAGCAACAGAATAGCGAAAACCGCATGTTAATACCTTTTTTCTATCTCGAGATACCTTACAAAACGTGTAAATTTAAAAACATAACTGTTACTGTCACCGGTAAACGAAATAATTCATTAAAAGTAGTGTGCTATGGAAACAACAAAGAAACATTTTCCAGCTGTCAACGTATATTAGGTCTTTTCAACGCTTCTCATTTGTTTCGAGCCTCGTTCATATCTCGTATATTAATATTATACACGGATTATACGGCATATGACAGAGGCTCGAAACAAATGAGAAGCGTTGAAAAGCCATATTACAAAGAAATAGTGATGACATAAACGTTCAAATTTTTGCCCATCATTTTCGTTGCAAACATTTACTATTTCAAGAGTAGATTGAACAGCAGTCTCAATTTCTGCTCTCGATATGCTTTGAATGGCATTTAGTATTCTCTGGATAATGTATTCTAGAGTAGTGTATGATGGGCAACAATTTGAATATTTAGGTCGTCACTAAGTAGTTCTTTTTGTTCTGTGTTATATTTAATTTTAATAGTATTGTTTCTCTTTATATTGTTGTTTTAATTAATTATATTTTTATACGTTGACATCTAGAAAATGTTATTTTGTTTTTTTCCACAGCACACTACTTTTCATTAACTTAGTTTACCGGTGATAGTAACAGTTATGTATAAAATTTACAAGTTTCTCGAGATATCTTGAGATAGAAAAAAGGAATCGACGTGCGGTTTTCGCTATTCTATTGCTAATTTAATCTAATTTTATAAAGTATGATTAAAAATGCATACTTGTATTTAATATTTTCCAAAGAAAACTAGATTTCTGAAAAAAATTAAATAACGCCTCCTAGCTGGCTTATTACTTATTAGGATGGTTCAAAATTATCACGCTTACATTGAAGAAAAATATCTGTCTTCAACAAGACCCAGTTTTCAAAATTTGATTTAGCAGAACCGGACTTACAGCCATTTTTTCATAACAAGGTTCCCACTCACCCCCACCTCTTATTTGCAAAGGTAGAGTTAAACTTGTTAAATCAAATATGCGCAGAATTTGATGAAGAATACAATAATCGGATTTCCAGTGCCCCTTCATTAGGAAAATTTTGTAAAATTTAGATTTTTTTATTTTTGATATTCAATTACGCCCTCTAGCGGTGGACCCACAAATATGAAAATAATTTCCAGGCTTTTCCTGAGGCAACTTTTGTTATAAAATTTTTTATTTCAAAGCTCTACTATAAACGGTTCCTGAGATATGGCCGAGAGCCATTCTTATTGGGACACCCGGTACATACGTACGTACATTTCCCGTCATAAAAAACTGGTACACTTTTTTTCCCAATGTAAACCTGTATTCAAACTTGACACAATGGTTCTTGAATCACTTGTTGTTGCCATTACAAATAACGGAATTGCGCTAAATCTAAATAAAAAAATAACGCTTAAAATTTTATAAAGTTTATAGATAGGTATAATTTTTATCATTAATAACAAAAAACCGTATCTAATAAATGTAATAAACAGAGAGAGGGTTAAGTTAATCTTAAAAAATCCACATATAACAACTGAATAATTGAACGATTAAACATAATAAAAAGCAATAAATGCAGTCCTCGATGACTTATTTAATTACTTAACATCAGTCAGGTTTGACAAGTTGGTCAAAGTAAATTTTTAACATGCCAGGTCAGTGTGATAAAACGAGAATAATTTCTAAAATAGAGGACGGTTGGTCTGTCCGAAAACTGGCTCAAGAGTTGAATAATATTTTCGTAGAACTGGCAACGATGCCCTAAAAATTAGAATGACACATTTGACAAGACCAACTTACACAACTTGAAAAACACGATTTTCGGTTATAAGAGTTGTATCAGTTTTTTATGACGCGAAGTGTACATACTTCCGACATGTTTTTTTTATTTGCTTTTTAGACTCAGGGGGACTCAAAACGTCGAAAAAAAGTGAAATCTGAAAAATTTTTTACTATACTACGTATACCGGGTGGTGAATTGGAAAGCGGGCCATAGGAAACTCAATGTAAAATTCTAAGCTGTTAAATTCCTGCTTCCCTAATTATTTTACATCAAAAGTCATCAGAAACTATTTGTAGAGAATTGAAATCTCTATTGAAAACAACTGTTAATATTGTTCTATGAACAATAATTATTCAAAATTTTGTAAAAATATAATACAATTTTCAGAGTAATACGCCAAAGCTAGGCCACACACAATACAATAATGTGTATAAGATTGCATTTGTTGACAATGAATTTATTATATTAACAATTAGAACTGTCAATTTTTTAAATTATTTTATCATTTTTTGTTTAAAACACAATAAAGTTGATAAGATACCCTTAGTTAAGGAGAAAGTATTAATAATAAAGATATTTTCTTCAGTCAATAATGTGCTCACTGTCAGTTAAATAGTAACGTGTGGCCTAACATACCCACACATACCTACTGCGGTAAATACATTATATTTTTCAAAATTTTGGAATGTGTTTAAATCGTAGAACAATTGTAACTTCTGTTTTTAATACAGATTTCAATCCTCTACAAATAACTTCTCATGACTTTTGATGTAAAATAGATAGGGAAGCAGGAATTCAACAGTTTAGAATTTTACATTGAGTTTCCTATGGCCCGTTTTCCGATTCACCACCCGGTATAATACGATAAAGTAAAAATCAGCATATGAAAATAAGCAAGCAAAATTTTAGGTGATGCATATTTTTTGAAGCTCTTTTATTTTTAAGAATAGTGTGTCTGTTTAAAACTTACTTCTAAAACCATCCATTGTATATAACACCCTCCGGAATTACCTTTTCTATCAAATTTCGAGACTGTCTGTTACGAGTTAGATAGAAATCGAGAAAACAAGAGCCGCCCAGTTCGATTCATCTGCACAGTCCACTTACTTTCTTATATTCTCGCGGAGTATCCTATTCACATATCTCCCAAGAGTAAAGTATATCACAATGAAATAATATATTCCAAAATAAATATACCTTTCAAGCGATACGACTCCTTAGAGGGTTAGATCATAACCGTCTCCTGTGGGTTTCGGAGGACAAGATATTTTTAACCTAACTGAACGATGTCGTCTTAAGACAAAGAAAATCTTAAGAAAATTAAAACGAGATCAAACACAGATATATACGAGAATACTGCCGTCCTTAGGAAAAACGCCGTATCTGCAGAGAGATCGCATTTGAGTAAAATCGGTTTTTGATTAAATGTCTAGCCGTTGAAAACTATTTAGAATTTTTTTTTTGTTTTCTACTTTATATACATAATAAATATCATAGAATTCATATTTATACATAAGATTGGCAAAATATATTTTATTTACTCTAAAAACTCATGTTACTGCGTTCTTTCTAAGTATACTACATAAAAATTAACTTCTTCCTCCTTAGGAAGAATGCAGTACTGCGTTTGCGCTAAACTTTTTCTTATTTTATAATACAGTAGGCTCTCTCTATAACGAACACGGTTATTACGAGGTTTCGCTTATAACGAGGTACACTAGATGTCCCATAAAATTCCTATTCAACTGAACATTTCTATAACGAGGAAAAATGAAATCGTAAAATATGTAAGTATCTTTATTATTTCTGTATCTATTTTTAGCGCTGTAATGGCTATAAGTAAATAGCCCAACTACCTACCTGTATACATAAATTCCCAACATCTGTGCGGTTCTCCAGGGTAGTACTTAATTAATATTCCGTGGCGTTACAACCCTTCGTGGGTTTTAGCCGACTCGACAACATGCCTCCACTGTTTTCTGTTGAGGCCGACTCCACTGAAGATATCGAGGGTAGTGCTAAAAAAAATTATAATTTATGATGGCGAAGCCTTATTGTCGAAGAAACAATATTTAGCAACTTATATTGCTCCGAATGGCATCACTATATAATAGAAAGTTAATATTTTAGACAACGATATAGGTATTTATGCACAATATAATTGTTGTCTGATATAACGAGATCCGCGTATAACGAGGTAATTAGTCTGCCATTTCAGTTCTCGTTATAGAGGGAGTCTACTGTATAATAAATACAATATAAAGATGAAAAAGGAGAACAAAAAACATTTTTTATAAAAGTGTGTCATGAAAATGGATAAAAAAAAGTGTTGGAAATAATTTTGGAATTAATAAGTTCAGCCCGCTAAGGGGCGTTTCTTGAATTTTAAAATTAAAAACATTCCAGAAACGATTAACATTTACGATCAAGTTTATTTTTAATTATTAATTATTATACATTGATTTAACTATGTACTTTTATAACCCATTTTTTATTTGGAAATTCTACGACGTACGGCGATCAAAATACTTCGTATCAAAATTCCTATTTCGAAAAACTTTATAAAATTTGCACTGTTTAAAATGCCTGATGTAACGTAATAATACAATGTCGCATCAACAACAATATTCATACACATAGGAAACTCCGCTATACCTCACATTATTTCTTGATCACCAACAACTCAAACATATGTGTTTAGATTTTCTATTGATAAAGAAAAAATAGCCTTCTGCAGTATTAACTTTGTTCTATTTTCTATTTGACATATTTAAAAAATTATATCAAACAACCGTTCACGTTGAAAAATGGCAACAAACTAACCTTATTAAAAATTTTACACATGCTGTAAAAATCTGTCAAATGCTTAGGCAGAACGCCGCATCTAGTGCCTGCTTAGGATAAACGCGGCAAGTGACCTTTAAATACGGCGTTTTTTCTAAGTATTTTTCAGATGACGCATTTATTTTAAGTATCCATGAACATTTTTGCAGAAACGGCATAAAATGCGTTGTGTTTAATGTATTTTGGCTTAACTTACGTCATTTTTAGTAAGCAAATAAGATAGATATGCACATTTGGGTTAGAAAAATGTATAAATCTAATTTTTTCAGATTTTTGCAGATACGGCGTTTTCGCTAAGCACGGCAGAATAGCAATAAAGTCCGAAAGTGCTATTAAATTTAGAAGTAGTTAAAATAATTCGCAAAGTTGGATTCGCTACGTGTTAAGAATAAATCCAACAAACCCCACCAGAACATCATTAAGATAGGAGAAGGTTGAATGCTCGAATATTTGACATTTATGAAATAAGAGGCAGATATCGAGCACCAAGTTCATTAAATCTTGCCCAAATATACTTTCGCTCCGATAGCATCATTAGGGGCGTTTCGTCAAATCAGGAAGGTATCCTATTAGAATGTGACATTTGTTTGATGGGAGTGATGACAAATTTAACAAACATTATTTAACACACACTGGACAAAGGACGAAACAGATTAAACAAATTTTTAATCCCGGTACTACATTTGGATGTCAACTATCGAGGGACATGTCCCATTCTAATAGGATACCATCCTGATTTGACGAAACGCCCCTGATGATGCTCTAGGAGCGAAAGTATACTTGGACAAGATTTAGTAACCTAGGTGCTCGATATCTGCCTTTTATTTCAATAAACAAACATCTTTGTTTGAAAACCCTGTAGAAAGTAGAACTAGAGGAAGATCTAAGCCAAAATATCTCGACAACGTGGAAGAGGATCTTAAAAGTTGGCATTATAGGATGAAGAAAGGGACGAGATAGGGAAGAATGGAAAGGTATTCCAGAAGCAGACCAAGACCTACAAATATAAATAAAATAGTGTTTTGGAAGTTCATTTACTAAAAAATAGCTATATGTTTACTTTTTAGTTAGATATACTACAAATTTTTTAACCACCAAAAATGAATGTTTTAACCAAATAATGCTTCAAAGTATAATGTGCAGAGTAATTTTGAATTCAGTTCCTAATTAACTTGCTTTTGTTGTCTGTAACGTTGTCGTTCTACTTGATGCTCCGAGTAACAACATTCAGTCGAAGACAAAGGTTCGCTTTTTAAGACATTCTTATTTAGAATCAAAACATACAGAAGATAAGATATTAATTAGCCTTAATTACTCGTTAATTTCGTTAATAAAATATATTTATAATCTACGCATCGAACTTTCGGTTCGGATCGATGTGACGATATTTGGTATTTGAATGAATAATATTGACGATCGCGTAGATTAGGAATTACCTTTATTAATATGAAATGGGCTTATAGGGAGAGGATATCTCGCTCAACTCGCCAGGGGGAAAGTCATGTTGGGAAATAAGATCACCGCTCGTATAGGATAGGTAAAAGGAAAAACCGTCGGATTCGTTCAACGCACCAAAACGACGGGGGAAAATGGTCGGGATAATTCACCTCTTATACCTCGTTGTTGTTTATTATTCTTCGATTAACGCTTCAAGAGTAATCAACTAGGCGTTTTAATTTATTGGCGTGCTCTGGACGAAAAAATTATATTATCGTCACATGTCGTTAAACCTAGAAAAAATTTTATCTGCACTTCTGCAAGAAATTAACGCACCACTTTAAAAACTAGTCATTTGTAATGTCTCGAATTTCCTAAACATATTGTCCGAGTGATTTTAAGACAGGTAAGTTGGCATTGTATCAAGGTTGACAAAAACCCAAAAAAAGATTTTTTGGTTTCTTTTTTTTTGTTTAAACCATAAAATCAGGTTTAAACCAGGTTTATTTGATACAAAGTTAATAAGTCTATCTAACTTTACAATCAAGATGCAGTAGAAATAAACAAACCAAGACACTTTAAATGCTACTAGGAGCTCTCCCAAATCATGATTTACAATGTACATACATTGTAAATCCCAAATCATAATTTCCAAAGTTTATATATTGTTATATTAAATGCTACTAGGAGCTCTCCAAAATCATGATTTACAATGTACATACATTGTAAATCCCAAATCATGATTACCAAAGTTTATATATTGTTATATTAAATGCTACTAGGAGCTCTCCAAAATCATGATTTACAATGTACATACATTGTAAATCCCAAATCATGATTACCAAAGTTTATATATTGTAAATTATAATTCGGGAGTGCTCCTAGTAGCATTTAACCTTGGCTTGTTTATTTCTACTGCATCTTGATTGTAAATTTAGTATAAATACTTTAAAAATGAATAAATCATTTTATAAAATAATAGTAATAAACAATGAAAAAAATGATTTTTATTTACACACAAAAAAATAATATAACAAAAAAAAACATCTTCAAACGTAATAATATTCAAAACAACTAAGGTCCCAAGTAAAAAAATAGAATTTATTTATTTTAATTTTCTTCATTTTTGCGGCAGCTGTATTAAAAACTTTAAATAAAAACACCAGTTTGAAGGCTCAATAAAAAACCAGGTTTTTTAAACCGGTTGGTCTAAACGTGCCAACCCTGCATTGTATACCGGGTGTACCAATCAAACTGTAATTTTTTCTCAAAGTTCGCGTCACCCTGTGGAATATTCCAGCATTTATAAAATACTGAAATTAAAACCCAATTATAGCCTCATGTTTTCTTAATATTCTGTTTTTTTATTCATTCAGTTAGGTACTTTAACATAGCCTTGTTTTTCATCAATCCAGGGTGTTTTTAAATAAGTATGGCCAACTTTATGGGGTAATTCTGCATGAAAAAATAATGACAGTTTGCTTTGTAAACGTACCTATTTCCGCAAATGCTTCATTTTCGAAATAGGGGGTGTTCAAATGTTTCTTACAAACTGACGATTTATTTATTGCTCTAAAACCGGTTGAGATCTGCAAATTAAATTTGGTGGATTTTAAGAGGTAGTTGTTGTTCATCTTTTGACATACAATTAAGAATTTTTTGTTCACCATTGGCGCACAAAGGGTCACATTACCCGTATACATTCACGCGTTTCGGTGTTTCTATAAGGAGGTCGAGATATATCTTACTAGGCTTAGTTGGCTTTGTTAATTTCTTTAATTTAATTTATATTTTGATCCTTACAGGAAGACATAATATACTAGAAAACGGATAAATACCTTTACACTGTTACTAATAAAACACTCGTATTCTAAGGTTATTCCGTATTTATATCCAGAATAGTTATCCTAAGTATAAGGTAGATATAGTACGAAAATAATTCGTTACTAATAAACTCGGTATAAGTTAGATATAAGTATTCCCACTTTATTCCGGAATAATAGTTTGGCAACGTTGCAATCTTCTGCACAAATACATAGAACAACGATATATTGTATCAAATATGTCAATTTTGATTTTTCTCTGTAACTGACAAACCAAATTAACATAGGCGAAAAGTTTTCGGAATGATAAAAACGAGTTTTTATTGATTTTTTTAAATACGTTTAAAATACCAGTATTCTTCTTTCATATGATTTCCACAGAATTGCTGTGTCGTTATTATTTTCTGAGCAATAACATTGCAAAAAACGTACCTAGGGGTAAACAAATTGAATAAAATTTAAACTAATTGACGAATCATCTTGAATAGTCCTGTCGCCAGGGGGGGTACAACGGCCTCCTTAATTCAGATGGACTTACCCAAGTTTTTTTTATATATTTTGACCCGTAGAATACGAATTTTTTGGGTAACAGTTGATCCGGATGTCGACAAGATTGTTATAGACAAAGAACTTGAGGAATTACATAACAGCGATTTCTCGCAAAACAAAACATCTTTTTGTATTTTTTGGGTCATTTTAAGCAAAAAATATTCCTACATTCCATAAATACATTCCTTTTTTCGTAGAATGCATAGTTTTCGATATAACCGCGGTTGAACTTTCAAAAAATCGAAAAATTGCAATTTATGAACCCGAATAACTTTTGATTAAAAAATAAAGTATCAATTCTGCTTACCGCATTTGAAAGTTTAAGTCAAATTATATCGGTTTTGATTATTTCCATTGCTAAAAATTAATTTTTTTATTGTTAAACTAATCTATAAACACATAGGTTTCCCGTGCCTAATACATGCGTTTTAACGCATGCTACGTAGAAATTGCCTCGCTTGCACTTGTAGCTACTCTACCTACTCGTTCGATTTTAAATGAGAAATCATAGAAAACATCACTCACATACTAGGTGTTTTTAGCTTTGTTTAACAATAAAATAATAAATTTTTAGCAATGCAAATATTCAAAACCGATATAATTTGACTTAAACTTTCAAATGCGGTAAGCAGAATTGCTACTTTATTTTTTAATCAAAAGTTATTAGGGTTCAAAAATTACAATTTTTCGATGTTTTGAAAGTTCAACCGCGGTTATCTCGAAAACTATGCATTCTACGAAAAAACTTGTAGGAATATTTTTTGCCTAAAATGACCCAAAAAATACAAAAAGATGTTTTGTTTTGCGAGAAATCGCTGTTATGTAATTCCTCAAGTTCTTTGTCTATAACAATCTTATCGACATCCGGATCAACTGTTACCCAAAAAATTCGTATTCTGCGGGTCAAAATATATAAAAAAAACTTGGGTAAGTCCATCTGAATTAAGGAGGCCGTTGTACCCCCCCTGGCGACAGGACTAGAAATTTTGTGCGCATTATATTGACTGTTTGAGTCAACTTTTCATGCAATATCAAATTCAAATAAGTGGATCACCTAAGAAAACCGATATTTAAGTCTGAATTCCTCATCGGTGTATTGTGAAAAGGGATTTATTCTATCTTTGAAAAGTTTCCTTTTTCGTGTATTTTCTATCATGTTAATTAAACTATCAACTTCTTCGACAGCCGCAACACCTCTCAAACACATTTTCTTATTATATCATTAATCACAAAAAATATTTTTGCGTCTGATGACATTGACAGTCCTAAAATAGGTTACACCAGACTTAAACAGGGGTGTGGGTCGGCATAAACTTGGACTAAATTCTTATACCAAGTATAACCTATATCTAAGTTATTCCATGTTTATTGGTAGTGATTTTGCCTATACCTGATTTATTCTCAGTAGTAATAACCCAAGGACATTGATAATTGTTCGAAAAAATTTTATAACAGATTTCGAAAGCTTGTTGCTTGGAAACAGACCGACGCCGTAGGCGGAGGTCTGTTGCCTGTAAGCAACAAACTTGAGAAAGTTGTTAAAAAATTTTTGAGCATTTATCAATGTTCGAGGGTTATTCGGATAGAAAATTTTTTACTATAAACAGTATTCTTTGGTATATTTGATTCGATAATTTCATTAATATTCTCATCAGTATTACAACCAAATCGTGACATTTTGAAATATTGAATATTTGAAATGTCAAAATCGAAATGAAACGAAATGTAGGTATCCATAGCTACATGATTGAGTGAAAACAGCCCATGGGATCTGTTTTCAGTATAATGTTGGTTTTATTGGTTGTATTCAATCAGATGACTACAAATTAATTGATTTCATTGGATTTCTAATTGAGCAAAAAATTTTCAGTAGTAATAACCCAAGGACATTGATAATTGTTCGAAAAAATTTTATAACAGATTTCGAAAGCTTGTTGCTTGGAAACAGACCGACGCCGTAGGCGGAGGTCTGTTGCCTGTAAGCAACAAGCTTGAGAAAGTTGTTAAAAAATTTTTGAGCATTTATCAATGTTCGAGGGTTATTCGGATAGAAAATTTTTTGCTGGTTATGAAAAAAAAAATACAGAGCAGAAACAATCTATTTAAATGTGCAATTAACAATTCTTCCACCGTCCGATTTCCATCTAATTCATATTTTCTATCATTGCAAAAGTCCATAAACGCTTTCCATACAAATTTTTTACTGTAAACAGTATTCTTTGGTATATTTGATCCGATAATTTCATTAATATTCTCATCAGTATTACAACCAAATCGTGACATTTTGAAATATTGAATATTTGAAATGTCAAAATCGAAATGAAACGAAATGTAGGTATCCATAGCTACATGATTGAGTGAAAACAGCCCATGGGATCTGTTTTCAGTATAATGTTGGTTTTATTGGTTGTATTCAATCAGATGACCACAAATTAATTGATTTCATTGGATTTCTAATTGAGCAAAAAAATTTCAGTCGTAATAACCCAAGGACATTGATAATTGTTCGAAAAAATTTTATAACAGATTTCGAAAGCTTGTTGCTTGGAAACAGACCGACGCCGTAGGCGGAGATCTGTTGCCTGTAAGCAACAAGCTTGAGAAAGTTGTTAAAAAATTTTTGAGCATTTATCAATGTTCGAGGGTTATTCGGATAGAAAATTTTTTGCTGGTTATGAAAAAAAAATACAGAGCAGAAACAATTTATTTAAATGTGCAATTAACGATCCTTCCACCGTCCGATTTCCATCTAATTCATATTTTCTATCATTGCAAAAGTCCATAAACGCTTTCCATACAAATTTTTTACTGTAAACAGTATTCTTTGGTATATTTGATTCGATAATTTCATTAATATTCTCATCAGTATTACAACCAAATCGTGACATTTTGAAATATTGAATATTTGAAATTTTAAAATCGAAATGAAACGAAATGTAGGTATCCATAGCTACATGATTGAGTGAAAACAGCCCATGGGATCTGTTTTCAGTATAATGTTGGTTTTATTGGTTGTATTCAATCAGATGACCACAAATTAATTGATTTCATTGGATTTCTAATTGAGCAAAAAATTTTCAGTAGTAATAACCCAAGGACATTGATAATTGTTCGAAAAATTTTATAACAGGTTTCGAAAGCTTGTTACCTGGAAACAGACCGACGCCGTAGGCGGAGGTCTGTTGCCTGTAAGCAACAAGCTTGAGAAAGTTGTTAAAAAATTTTTTGAGCATTTATCAATGTTCGAGGGTTATTCGGATAGAAAATTTTTTGCTGGTTATGAAAAAAAATACAGAGCAGAAACAATTTATTTAAATGTGCAATTAACAATTCTTCCACCGTCCGATTTCCATCTAATTCATATTTTCTATCATTGTAAAAGTCCATAAACGCTTTCCATACAAATTTTCTACTGTAAACAGTATTCTTTGGTATATTTGATTCGATAATTTCATTAATATTCTCATCAGTATTACAACCAAATCGTGACATTTTGAAATATTGAATATTTGAAATGTCAAAATCGAAATGAAACGAAATGTAGGTATTCATAGCTACATGATTGAGTGAAAACAGCCCATGGGATCTGTTTTCAGTATAATGTTGGTTTTATTGGTTGTATTCAATCAGATGACCACAAATTAATTGATTTCATTGGATTTCTAATTGAGCCAAAAATTTTCAGTATAATTTTTATACATGGTTTATTAGTAACAATGTCTGATTTTTATACCATTATGCAAAGGAAGTTTTTATTTCTGTATGGTTTTTTTTTAACTATGGTATACAGCCAGCTACTGGGATTTTCCCATTGATTTTGTTTTACCTTTAGATTTGTTTTAGCTATTGACACTCTCTAATTTTATTGTTTTACCTAATCTTATTTTGTACTGTTTTCTCCTTAAAAACTACCAAGACATTCCATATTATATTTATTAATTATCCACGTATACATCTTCATAAGTATTGGTTACACATTAATTGCCATTAGTTATACATATGCCTAAGTATTTATTCCACACTACTTGCCCCGTCGAAATTAAATTGCAAAATCGATCCCTTACGAAATTTTCATAACCATTTTTCCACCCTTCTGACTTCTCAAAGGAGGCAAATAAAGACTAACGCATTTGTATGAGAAAACCGAAAAAAAAAAAATAAAAGAACAGAGTGTATTTTGAAAGATATATTTTATCTTCCGTAAACCTCCCATAAAAAGGTAATACATCTTTTTAGTACCAATCCCACACAGCGGCGGAGGATAAAAAGGAAAAGATATGTGAAAGATAAGATATTTTTCTATGGCTGCTATACAATGTGCAACTTCTCTCACTACTTACATACATTCAAAATGAACAATTTCTCAGGCAGTGAGAAAAGTCGGCCATTGCAGTGAGAAATATTTTTTCTCACGGGTTAACCGCCGGTTTACATACATATGATCGCCATTTCCATAGTAACATGCACAATACATACACAATTATTTTTGTCAAACAAAATGGGTTCAAACTTGTCAAAACTTATCAAAAATTACCTTTTAAGACTGTTCAACTGTGAATTATAATTTTAAATAAATAAACTATATAAATATCAAGAATATTAAATACCTATGTGTATATAATGTATTTTATTTCAATTTAGGCATATAATTAACCTAAAAGCACCTAAATTATTTAATTTTGAAGTTTGAACTATTGACAAAAACGCTTCCATAGAAAAAGTACAGTGTCCAACACGAGAGACAATGACAAATTTCTCTCTCGCTTGATTTGCGGCACTCGCCTCGTGCCTCGGCTCGTGCCAACAAACTTCTGCGCTCGTGAGAAATATGTCGTTCTTCTCTCTTGTTGTACAATATACTATATGTTGACTAACGTTAACTAAGATTTTCGTAAAAGAAACCAATTCGTAGAAAAATTAACTTTCTATTCAAACAGAAATATCAATAGCAAAATACGACTCTAACTGGGAGGGTTGTGCGATACTGGCGAGAACTACCGTTCTCTGGGTTAAATAAGCACATACATATTTCCTGATTTTCTGTAAATTATTTTATTTTAAAATTTATAAATTGGGTGTCTTATTATTTGTGAATGACTGGATGTTGTACTTGTCACTGGTTAATAGAAAGCTATTTTTATCAATTAATGTTCCGTGAATTTTAACTAGATATTTTACTCCTACATATATGTTGTTCAAACTCCTACAATTTGTTTAAAAATGTGCATTACAAATTGTTTTTCAGTTTATTAGCCAACGATACAATAGCCAAAATTTTATTTCGTTATTAATGTGTTTTTACTCTAATATCAATACGGACTGGGCAGTGTGTTTCAACCATGGACGTATAAACACAGATGGACTCAGCAATACCATACCTTGAATACACACTGTTTTGAAGCTTCGGTACTCCTGGGCCAGAGGGTAAAGGGGAGTAAAACGGGTATCGATAGAATGTGACGCTTCCTCAATGAGCATAAGCGTGCTTGAATTATTACTCGTGGGGATAATAATTCAGGCGTTAATAATAATTGGAAGTAGTAATAATTTATAAAAACACGTTCAAAGAATTTAATTAAAAAAAACAGAGTATAAATATTAACAATCACGTTTTTATAGAAAAAATAAAAACAATTTTATTTGTTATTAAAATTAATATAATGTCAATATAGTTAAGCTCAAGTTAATTTTTTAATACGTATCAAATAATACTATGATAAAACAAATCAATTAAAAAACATACATTGGTCAAATTAAAGTACCTACCTACATTTATTGTAGTCCAGTCGGGTTAGACGAATAACAAGCCTAACCTTGCATTAGGAACTGCCTCAAATTTTATTTTTCTAATCTTTAGGGGGGTCAACAGTAGTGTAAATTTTAAATCTCGACTAAATTCCGCCGTTGCGTTAGCCGCCATCTTGATTTTAAACGAGAACCGTTTTGGCTCAATATCTCCGTCATTTTCAAATTTTCGATAAAAAGTATGAGAACCAAAATTGTTAAAAATGTGATTTTCTATCATTTCTATTATCTCGAATTATCTCGTTTATTATTAGTTTTACGACAAAAATGTACCTATACAAAAATGGAGAGAATTAAATTCTAAACAATTTTGATTTCTTTCATTTTTTTTGCTAAAATTAACATTTAAGGTAGTACGTATGCGGTAATCTCGCGAGCGTAAGACCTGATTGATTTAAAAGCAATTGTTTTTGTTCAATATCTACGCCATTTTCAACTAAAATTTTCCAAATATGATTTCCTACAATTTCTCTTTAACATTTTTTTATGCGGTTGATATTTTCCGAGTTAAGTGGGAAAATAGTAAAAAGTGGTGGGGGGAGCATAATTACTGAATTGAATCTTGCTTCCGAGATGCACCAAATTTTATAATTCTCTCCTTTAGGGGAGATTAATATTAGTGTAAATTTAAAATCTCGACTGAATTCCGCGGTTGCATTAGCCGCCATATTGATTTTAAAGGAGAACCGTTGTTGCTGAGTATCTCCGCCATTTTCAACTTTGCGACAAAAAGGTAGGAACTAAAATTGTTGGAAAATGCAATTTCCTACAATTTCTTTTTCACAATTTTTTTATGCGATCAATATTTTCCGAGTTAAAGGGAAAAATAGTGGAAGCGGAGGGGAAGTATAATTATTGAATTGTCTCATTTATTATGAACTTTACGACATCACTGTATATAAACAAAAATAAAGAGAATTATATTTTATAAAGTTTTTGAAATTCCCAATGAAACACCAACCAAAGTAAGTACATAAGAGACATACATAATAACAATAACTTATATGCATTAATGTCACTTAATTTTATTAACTAGCCGGTTTTATGGGTTGAAGTTGCCTGTCGATATTTTAAGTTTCATGTCAGCTAATATACAGTAGAACCCCGCAAATCCGAACTAATTGGGGGGACAGCCTGTTCGGATTCCGAAAAGTTCGGATTATCCGAAAGTTAGCCTTAACTAGTAGTTCAAAGCGTTCATTGTGATTTTGAGTAGCCAAACGTTCTCGCAAGAGTGTGGACAATATTTTTGGACTCAAGTTGACTACGAGAGAACCAAAGTAAGTTTGTGTTTAAAACACTTTATAAACCTATATATTAAAGTATAATATTTATTTTTAAGAAATTTTAAATGTCAAAGTCCTAGTAATCCTACATTGTCCAATATTCTGGCTTTACTCTGTATAATAAACATGTTTTTAAGTTTTTGTCTTGAATTTTTAAATTTTTTCACTTTCCGTTGGTTCGGATTTGCCGAAAGTTCGGATTCGCGGGGTTCGGATTTACGGGGTTCTACTGTATTTTTATATTTCAACATTTTTTTTTAAATTTTGGGCTCTGTTGGGGGAATTTCCTCATTTCCCCCCACGTAGACCCGCCACTGGTTCTCTCGAAAAGTTGTAGTAAATCGTAATTGCAACAATTTCAGCCCTTACACTTTTTGTCGAAATGTTGAAAATGGCGGAGATATTGAACAAAAACAATTGCTATAAAATCAATCAGGTCTTACGCTCGCACCTTTACCGGATACGTACTACCTTAAATATTGATTTTATCAAAAAAATAAAAAAAATTAAAATCGTACAAAATATAATTCTCCTCATTTTTGTATAGGTACATTTTTGTCGTAAAACTAATAATAAACGAGATAATTCGAGATAATAGAAATGATAGAAAATCACATTTTTAACAATTTTGGTTCTCATACTTTTTATCGAAAATTTGAAAATGGCGGAGATATTGAGCAAAAGCGGTTCTCGTTTAAAATCAAGATGGCGGCGAACGCAACGGCGGAATTTAGTCGAGATTTTAAATTTACACTACTATTGACACCCACTAACAATTAGAGAAATAAAATTTGGGGCAGCTCGTAATGCAAGGTCAAATGCTATCCGGACTGGGCTATTTGATAATGTATTAAAACATACTTTTCAAATTTTTCACCAAATAAGTATCATATAGACCTTTCAGACTCTCTTTACAGACAACAAATCCTAGAAATCCAGTTTTTCTTCTGGTTTCTAAAATATTAACTAACCTATAGGATAGATTGATTATATATTCTTTAAGAACATCTAAATAACTGAAAAACTGTTCTTTTGTTTTAGGGGATAATGGTTTTTTGTATAAATATTTAGGAAATATTTTGAAATCTTTATGTTTTCTCCTAAATTTGCTACCCAAATAGTTCGATCGTCAATATTATTTGGAAACCTACATAGAAAAATAAATAATTTTTTATTCATTTCACTAATTGATTTGAATGCATGAGAAATATCAAATTAAAAAGCTACTAAACAGATCTTTTTAAATCAGATGATGTCTACTTACAATTTAAAAATATATAATTTAATGAACTAATATCTTGTTCAATACATTAATATGAAGGACCCAATGGTACGCCTATGAAAGACATATTTCAAAATGTAAACAGACTTCCTCATCCTTCTATAAAGTAAATAAACAGTACTTACAAATGAAATGAAAGATCCGGATATAAATGTTAAGTTTTTTTTTGCAAATGCAACACTGTAGCACCATTATTATGTATGTTTATTTCACTTTTCACAAAATATCACTCAGAATATAGCCAAAATAGCGAAAAACAACTTTTCCTCAATTACCTTAAAAAGTAAACAAACATGGAATATTTGACATGGACGTTTGTAGACAGAAATGCAAACACCGTTGCCATTTATTTATAGTTTCAATGCTTCTACATATACAATAATTGGTTGATATCTATTATTCAATGATATGAACACTTGATATTTTAATTACCATTCAATATGTAAATTAATATAACTGAACAATTATTATTTTAGTTTGATAGCATCTGTAGACACGACATAAAAGAGTAACATTTTCAGCGATACGCGAATAAGAAATTTTAATAAAAATACGTGACAACATGTGAAGGTACTTAGATTGTGACCTATTCAAATAATTTTGGCTTCACAATTTTATGTAAATAGCTGAGTCCATCTGTGTTTATAGGTCCATGGTTTCAACAATGAATGCAATTATAAGTCTAAGCTGGCAATCAAATGTTCGTGGTGTTTAATATAATTTAATATTAATTCGAGTGTTTAGTCGAATACATCGAGACTTTGTCACAATTATAATTTATTTGTTTGCAACTGGCAACACCCCAACCTCATTATACATGCAAATCCTTCCAAAAGCAGAAACTATAAATCATAGACTTCCATTTCGTCCTCTCCTTCTGTATGAAATTCGTTGTCTGGTAATATAGGAATGATCATGACTTGATTGTTCAATGTTGTCATCAGTCCACAATCTACCTTCACCTTTTTTACGTAGTTTACGATATTAGTCTAAATAGAACAACATATTTTGTGTTTAGAATCTATGCAATTCAACTAAAGTTGTTTGTGATCTGAATAACTTATAACCTTAGGCTGGGTTTTTTTCCTGGAACCCGTCTGTTATAAGTCAGTTAAATAGCAGCCAATCGGCTTATTGTGCATATTTCATTCCCTCATGACACCCATTCCAGGATTCTGGAACCCTGTACCACCTTTTAGAGATACAGTGGACGGGTATCATCTACTTTTGAAGTTACTCGGTTGTCTCCAAAAATTATTTACCGCTTGAGATCTAATACCTCGCAGACATGCAAGATATCTTTGACTGTTTCAACTTCTCTTCTACAGAGTCTGCGGCTAAAGTCTCCATGAAAATATTCTATTAGCACATGTCCGTCCAACGTATATTTTGCCACACGTTTAACCGGGTATATTTTCCCAGTAAGAGTTATGTTCTCTTCGGATCCATACTTTTTTGCCGGCTGCGGAAGAGGATGCTTTTTGACATTCCCAGGGCCGGCTCTGGACAGCGTTGCTGATGATCTTCCGGCAAATGCATCAACTTCATCATTACCAAATATTCCTTGGTGACTTGCAACTCATATGAGTATGACACTCTCGTAATTTTCACTCTAGCCTAGAGTTCACCTTAGGGCTGACGAGTGCCGCCGTGGATGCTTGGGTATCTGCGCATATATATTGATCCGCTTCAGTTCGAAAGGCCTCATGTTAATTTGCCTTACGCGTTTAACGACTAAAAAAATCTCAGCCTTATATAAAGATACATACTTTTCTAGTGGAATTGAAATGTTTTAAAACTACTACCGAATATTCTTGCGTCCAACCATTCTGAAGTTTTAGTCTGTATACCAGATAGGTATAACTTTCAGGATTAGTCGAGGGTTTCACCTATCCCATTACTATTGTCTACTTTGATTAGGTTAAGTTAGATGAAGCTTCATATGAGTGGATGCTTAACTGCCCTTTCATTCAACCTAAGATGTTTATTGTGGTCTAAGTTGGTTTTTTAGCACAACCTTTTTAACAAAGTATATATGTTACCGGCAATATGTACAATTCAGGCATTGTATGGAATACCTAGGCATTGTATACATTGCCGAGTGAATCCAGGCAAAGTATGAAATAAACTCATTTCTTAACAATTGTACAAACTTTGCCTAGGCATTGTGTATAATGCCTAGGCATTATATAGAATGTCGAAAGTTTTGCAGGCAAAGTATAAAATGAACAACATTGTTAAAAATTGTTTATTGCAAATAACAAACATGAAATGTATTAAACATAGGATCTGAAAATCCTCATATTTTACTAGAGTAAAATTTAAAAGTGAAATATTAATTTAAGAAATTACTTGTTACAGCAGGAAAGAGAACTATGGCACTTCGAGTTGCATTTTCGATTGTTTTTAACACAAGCACATTGTTTGGTTTGACATTTAGTTTTGCAAGTGCATCTCACAAATCCTTGGCCGCTTCCTGTTGACTGAGCTGTTGCAACGGTACGAAGTCCTGTTTCTTGATCAGGCACGTCTTCTACTCGAACTAGGCTTTTTTTGCAAACTGTAAACTGTGACCTTGCGTACAGTTGTTTCAAAACTCCGTTGGCGGTCCCTAATTTGTAAAACCCATCTTCTGTCGTATCCATGACCACTGCCAGAATATTTCTCAAGTCACCTTTTCCTTTGCCAACGTCAGGAATTGGAACACGAACAGTGACTCCTTTGGTGACGGGGGGAAACTTTTTATCGGAATTAGCTTTCATTTTCTTAGCTTGTTTTTCAAGACAAGCTTTTGACCTCTTCCTCTCTTTATCAATATTTTCCGAATTAAAACAAGGGACACACAACAGGGTTTTTTCAGTATCATCACACCCCTGAATTGAATGGCCACATGAAATATGTATGTCCGCTAAACATTTTGTGCAGTTTTGTTTCTCATTAGTTTGCTGCAAACAAACGCTACACATTTGTAGAAGGCTAGAACTAACCGAGACATCAACGGTTGCCTCATTAACTTCTGAAGTGTTATGATCGGTTTGGAGTGGAGGTTCTAGACTTGACATTGTTTGTGTTTCTGTTGTGTGCATGTTATTAACCACTCTTTCCAAATCTTCTTCGCTGTTAATGGAAACCAAAATGTCTCGAGGCAGAGAAGATGTTGTAAGACCGACCTTTACTTTACAGCCGAAGAGAGCCTCATAGGGCGTTCTTTTGATTCCTGAATGTAAAGCTCTATTTTTCATAAGTTGCACAAATCTCAATCCCTCACTCCAACGGTCAGTTTTTTCATCTTGCATCCAAGTCGAAATCATGTTTTCAATATCTTGGTTTGCACGTTCTACACTACCCTGACTTTGAGAATGACGTGGTTTGCCATGAACGATTTTTAACGTAGGCCAATAATCTTTTAAATTGTAAACTATTTTGTTTGCAAACTCCCTTCCATTGTCTGACTGCAATATACTTGGTGCTCCAATGAGAGTAAAAATATCAACTAGGTGATATGCTACTTCCTCAGCGGTTTTAGTTTTGAGAGGCTTAAGAATCACAAATTTTGTCAAATGATCCTGATAGACCCTTATGAACTTAAACTCCCTGTCGGGCTGTGACTGGAAATCAATCAAATCTACTTGACAACGAGAATTAAATTATGATGAAATCAGGGGCTTTACTACCACTCCTCTTTTCGAACCCTTTTGTTTCTTCTGACATGGCTCACACAAACTAATATATAGCTCAACATCATGACGTGTAACATTTTTGTACTTAATATCTAGCTCTTTTAACATTCGATCTCTTCCACCATGACCAATAGCTACATGAGCTTCATGGAGAACAGTAAATAAATCTGAATCGTGGACATAAAATTTTACAACACTGTCTCCTTGTTTTAATGGGTGTATTAGTTTTTGCACATTTTCTACGATCATTACATCATACCTGTTGAGTAGCCAGTAGTGACGAGGTTCCTTTCTGGGCTTGGCCTTGGCATCTTCGACCTCCAACACCAGCTTCTTATAGTCGTCTTCAGTCAAAAAAACACTATTTTTAGCACTTGCATTCCGAATTTTTCGGAGTTCGAAGTTCGGCACTAAAACGAAGTTTCATTAGCGATAAACGATCACTAGAACTACTGATACTACTGTTCACTTGTGACATTTTCAAGCAACAATACAGTGGCACGACAGAACAGAACTGAAGCGTAGGCCTAGCACAATACTGTGGCGTGACGGAACAGAACTGAGAGCAGCGTTATAGCGGGGATGGGCGGGGGGAGTAGGTGAGGCAAGCACGTTGTAACTCGAAAACAATGGAACAGACAGATTTTTAACTCTGCCTGAACTCCAGCAGGCATTCTATAGAATGCTTAAAATGTTTAAAATTTCACACTTTGCCTGCTTACTTTTGGCAATGTATAGAATGCCTAGGTATTCTATACAATGCCTGATTTTATACTTTGACGGTAACATATACAGTGATGAGCGTGTTAATAACCGGCAAAATAGCACAAAAGATGAAAAACGTATTAAGTTGTGAGCTAAAAAGAAATGAAACTAGTGGAGGCGGGAAATTTAGCGATATTAACCTACGAATTTACATTATGTTGATTGTTTCCCAACTTTAAACGTATCGGATGTGTTTGGCAATGGCCACTGTCACAGTGACAGTTTTAGTTGACATACTCATCTGATACGTGTAAAGGTGGGAAACAATCAATATAATGTAAATCCATACGTTAATATCGCTAAATTTCCCAGCTCGACTAGTTTTATTTCTTTTTATCTCAGAACTTAATATACGTTTTCCATCTTTTGTGCTATTTTGGCGGTTATAAGCGCGCTCATCACTGTATATGCTTTGGTGACACTTCTACGTAGTTCTAGCGCTGGAGTTCCTAATGCTGAAGTGTATTAAGCCTTATCCTATCCAACCTTGGATACAACAGATCCAACCGAACGTGTTCTACCATCTCGTCTTCAGTGTGACAGAAAATGCAATTCTTTTCCCGCTGTGGTAACCAGCAAAGAAGATACAGCATACGGAACCAAAGTTTATAGAAAGTCAACCCACACCTACAGATATTTAAATTTACACTCAAATCACAACGTATACATCAAAAAAGGAATTATCAAATCATTATAAATATGATAGAGCCTAAAACATCTGCTCCGATGAAAAGGCATTTCATGAAAAAAAAAATTTAACACACGTTTTAACAAAAAATGACTACCCATTGTCATTTACAAACAAGAAATTCCACAAGATAAAAGATAAAAAACAACACAACACCACAAGCAGTCTAGAAACGCCCACAAGAAGCAACTTAGAATGACAAAAATACCATGTAAAGGGCGTGTTTACAGCACCAGTTATTATCGACAGCGCTACCTAATTTTTTAAAACTATAGATAACTTCATATCCTGCAAAAGGTCCAAGGAAAGGTCCTAGGAACGTATTCTTTCAAATTATAAAAGAATGTATTTTTGTTTCAGTTAATTATACAGAGAGAGTCTGTAAAGTGGAATAAATTCAATATCTCAAATACTAATTGTTTTTTTGGAAAATGCTCAGACCCGTGGATTAGTATTTCAAATTGTCCTTTTTGACATTCAATAATAATGTATACAGGGTGTCCCAATTTAGAGATATGACGTCATCGTCGATTTTCTTAAATGGCAACACTGTCATTTTGATAGCTAATTTGATAGGGTTTGTAAAGTTATACATAACTGCAAAATATCAAATTTTTATTCTCTACCATTTACAAGATAATAGAAAATAACAAAGTTATATCTGTAATTTGGAATATATTCAATAATTAAAATACTAACTGTTTTTTTGAAAAATGCTCAGACCCGTCGATTAGTATATCAAATTGTCCTTTTTGACATATAATAATAATGTATACAGGGTGTCCCAATTTAGAGATATGACGTCATCGTTGATTTTCTTAAATGGCAACACTGTCATTTTGATAGCTATTTTGATAGGGTGTGTAAAGTTATACACAACTGCAAAATTTCAAATTTGTATTCTCTACCATTTAGATGATAATAAAAAATAACAAAGTTATGAAAAAGAAGTAATCAACTAATAATTGAATTTAATTATTTCAATAAATTAAGCAAAAACTCATAATGTTGCCCTCAATTATTGTCAAATTGTCAATGGGCAACGCTATGAGCATTTGCTTAATTGAAATAAATAAATTAAATTATTATTTGATTACTTCTTGTTCTTCATAACTCTGTTATTTTTTATTATCTTGTAAATGGTAGGGAATAAAATTTTGAAATTTTTCAGATGTGTATAACTTTACACACGCTATCAAAATAGCTATCAAAATGATAGTGTTGCCATTTAAGAAAATCAACGATGACGTCATATCTCTAAATTGGGACACCCTGTATACATTATTATTATATGTCAAAAATGACATTTTGATATACTAATCGACGGGTCTGAGCATTTTTCAAAAAAACAGTTAATATTTTAATTATTGAATATATTCCAAATTACAGATATAACTTTGTTATTTTCTATTATCTTGTAAATGGTAGAGAATAAAAATTTGATATTTTGCAGTTATGTATAACTTTACAAACCCTATCAAATTAGCTATCAAAATGACAGTGCTGCCATTTAAGAAAATCGACGATGACGTCATATCTCTAAATTGGGACACCCTGTATACATTTTTATTGAATGTCAAAAAGGACAATTTGAAATACTAATCGACGGGTCTGAGCATTTTCCAAAAAAACAATTAGTATTTGAGATATTGAATTTATTCCACTTTACAGACTCTCTCTGTATATTTTCTTATCAGTTATCTACGTTTTCCAAGGTTTGCACTTTACAATAATTTTTGTATTCATGCTTTGCTCGATGATAAACACTTTATCTAAACGGTGTTAGGTATGCTTCAATGCAATGTGACAATAATTCGAACAAATATAACAATTTACACATGCATTCAATTTCCATTAAAAACATTTTTTATTCAAAACCCACGACGTAACTAATAAAAATGATTTTATTTTTCCCCGTTTTAAAAAATATGAGAAAACTTTTTCTCTCGATCAACAAGAACAAACTTTATCCAGAAGCTACTGCAGTTGGCACAGCTTCACAATAGTGGCAAATTCGGAGCTTTAGGTAGTAAGACACAAGAGACATACGATAAATATAAGACAATAAGAAATGAAACACATTCACTCTTAAGAAGAATACAAAATTATCACTGGGAACCTTTTTTGAAAAAAATCGTACATGATTTTTATGGACTGAAAAAGAAAATATGACGCTTTATAAGAGGTAAAAGAACGAAAGTAAAGGAACTAATAGAACCAAAACAGATAGACAAAGATACATGGATTGACTATCTAAAAAAGCTTTATGCAGAGGAAGAAGAAATGACGCTAGAACCTGAAACACCTGAAATTGATACAAATAAACATGCTAATATAAGTACACAGCAAGTTAGAAACACACTTGAAAAGCTGAAGAACAGAAAGGCTGCAGGTAAGGACGGAATACGAAACGAATTACTGAAATACTGTGGAACAGCAATGAAAGAACAATTAACAACATTAAATAACAACATCATAAAACACAATAAAACAACTGAACAAGAACTGAGAATGAGGGAACTAAATTCTACTATTGAAAATAGGGGATGAAAGCAGCTATAAAACTACAGAGGTATCAACTTGTTAAATACTACCCTAAAATTTACAAGTAAAATTCTACAAAAGCTAATGAATCAGAGGACACATTTAGCAGAGAAATAACAGGGTTTTCGTACTGGAAAATCGTGTACACATGCAATATTTGTCATAAAGCAAATTACTGAAAAATCACTAGAGTATAATAGACCAGCAGTGCTATGTCTGATTGACTTGAAGAAAGCATTTGACAGAGTAAGTCTCAAAGATGTAATCCTTTTTTGTATAATAGAGAAAGATATCATAAAAACCATTGAAAACATATACAAAACACCAAAACATGGAAGTCACAATTTATCAAAAAATCAAATACCTTTAGAGAACTTTGAGGCCTTAATTCAAGTTACTAAAAAACTAAATGACAATTTGCCTGTTTTCATCGAGAGTTATGACCTATTAACTAAAAATGACGGCAAACTGGACTATCTTACCAAAAAAAATTGACGAGATCCACAAACTAAACAACCTGCTGAATCCTGAAAAGGTTTTAAAATCTGTAAGGCAGATGGAACACGACATTTTTAATATATCGTCAGTTTTTTTCGGCTCTTCTTCAGATGAGACTATCAAGGTTGAAATTCAAGACACACATTCAACTGAGATTAAGTTGGGATTAGAAAGGCTCTCTTCAAATATCGGTGAAATTTCAAATCAAATGAGCAGTCTTACAAAAAATCTATCTACTATACCAACTAAAAAAGAGATATTGAAGAAAAATACATCTTATGCCACCGCAAGTACCCAAACTGAAGAGCCCCGACATCTCGAACCAAGTCCAGAGCAAAAGCCAAAAATTACAAAAGATAAATGTCACTTTGTAGTTATTAGTAGCTTGACCCCAACGTACAAGTTGTTCACTATATCAAAGAGAAGCTAGGCATTAAGGAATATATAAGATGTTACGCACTCCTTAAAGATGCCGACCCAACAACTGGCTCTTCGTTCAAAATAGGTATAAAATCTAGAACAGCCATTAACCTATTATTTAATAAGGAAATTTGGCCACCTGGTGTTAACATCAAATGGTCTATAGAATCTTCCAATTCTGAACCAACGCTTTCATCTGAGTCACATAAAAATCCGAAGAATCTCAGAAGTCTTGTCACCTTGGAAAATCCAATTACCAATTCTCGCAACAACAAAGATGAAGTAGAAAACACAAACATACGTACAGACAAGCAGGCCATCGAAGCTTGTAAATCTAAGAATCCGTTCCATTCGCCTGTAAATTTCATTAAGAAGGATACTTTAGAACCTTCGGTAAATTTGGATCCTTTGACCCCACCAAGAGTTAGATTAGCCAATAACTCGAATAGTCGATATCTTCTAGCCAGATTAAGGGAACCGGATATCTTAAAAGCCATTAAACTTCATCTTGCTTATCTACACGACCAACCAGCTTCAGTGTTTTACGATGGATTTACCAATACAAGCGTTAAACTCTTTTTGGCTTCCGAGGGAATTCCCACTAAGACTGAAGATCTACGACGAGTTCTGCTGGAATTTAACAATGCTATGGGATTGGTCCAGATGAGGTGGAAGCTGATCTTGATGCTTACAGATCCTTTCTCACTTCTGAAAGAATTACACACCTGCAAAAATCAAGGGAATGTCACCGAAATTACTATTCCGCTGCCTATCCAAAACGAAATTTTTAAACATCACGACGTGTTCTGAGGGACTAGAATCCGCAAATTGTTTTAGTGATAACAACTTTAGCATGGTTCTGATTAATATTCGTTCTATAAGATACAAAACTGATGAATTATTTTTGTTCCTAGAGCAATTAGGATTTTCCCCAGTAGTTGCGGTTACAGAGCACTGGCTTGAAGTCAACGAGCCTTTTTTTGTAGAAAAATACACCACAATTGCTAGGTATGATCGTCCAAGCTCAGCTTACGGAGGCACCCTAATTATATCTACGAGCAATGATTTCCCTTCGGTAACAAAATATGACTTTCTGCTAAGTGAATCCTTCTTTGAGTTTTCGTTAATTTACAATAAGAATCTTAATCTTTATATTATTTGCATTTATAGATCACCTAACTCTTCCGTGGAACCATTTTTTCAGAACCTGCTAAATTTGTTAGGTGACCTGCCCCATAAAAGTAGAAAAATTTTATGCGGGGACTTTAACATTGATTATGCTGCTGCTAGTGCTACACAAATATCCTTGGTCAACATATTTGAATCGTATGGTCTAACAATACACGTTGATTCTCCTACAAGGATTACAAAAACTTCATCTACCATAATTGATTATACTGTCTCAGATTTTTCACCCCTTGATGTCCACTCTACAATTATTAATGCTGGACTATCTGAACATGAAGCAGTTTATACGAAGTTTAATATCTTGAGCAAACCCTCCTCGAAAACCCGACGTTTAGGCAGGATTTTTTCCACCCGGAACATTCGTAATTTCCAAAATTTATGCTTAACCTCTGAGTGGCGCTTTCCTGCTATGGACGTGGATAATAATTTCAGTGCTTTTTTGGATACGCTTGTCTGTATATTCAATAAAGCATTTCCTTTAATTGCAATTAAGCCAAAACATCGCAAACCCTGGACTACTAAAGGTATCCGAATATCTTCCAAGAATATGCGTTCTCTTCTCTATATCAGGAAATTTACTACCAACGTCTCTATTACTGAATATATCACCAAGTACAGGGCAAGCTATCTTAAACTTATAAAATCAGCAAAAAAAGACTACTACCATAACCGTTTGGGAAGCTCAAAAAGTGTTGCAAAAGAAACTTGGTCCATAATAAACGATCTTCGAAATAAAACCCACACTGCTAAAACAATTTCCCTTCCAGACCCTAAAAATCTAAATGAATACTTTGTTAATGTGAGTAAAAATATTACATCAACTATTTTGCCACAACAAGATCCCATTGCCTATCTCCCTAATTCAAGAAAGGTCTCGAATTCATTCTTTATAAAACCAGTCGATAAATCTGAACTGATCCAAACAATCAATAGTATCAAAAGCAAATCCTCCTGTAGTACTGATGGTCTATCGATAAAAATTTTTTCTAATCTCCCAGAAAATGTGTTAGAAGTCCTCATCTCACTAATTAATGATTCCTTTGAGAAAGGTAAATTTCCAGAGTGCCTGAAGACAGCCATCATTATTCCTCTTCATAAGGGTGATGAAATATCTAATACCTGCAATTATAGACCTATTGCACTACTACCGGTACTCTCCAAAATTATTGAGAGACACATAAAAGCCCGACTTATGTCCTTTCTAGTTGAAAACAACATTTTATCACAAAATCATTTCGGCTTTTTAAATAATAAATGCACCACTGATGCCATCTTTTATGTACTACATGAGGTTTATCAAGCACTGAACAATAATCTTCACACTGCCATCGTTTTTTGTGACTACGCCAAAGCTTTTGATTGTGTAAATCATAACATTTTGATAAGAAAACTAAATTTCTACGGAATTCGAGATATTTCTTTAGATTGGTTCCAATCTTACTTGGATGATAGGAAACAACTAGTTAGAGCAAATGATACAGACTCTAGTCTCAAAAACATTGTATGTGGGGTACGTCAAGGTTCAGTATTGGGTCCTCTACTTTTCCTTATCTTTGTTAATGACATCACTAGTTTAAAAATCGATGGAAAAATCTTTCTTTTTGCTGATGATGCCAGTATCACTTGGAGCAACTCAAATATTGCAACTATTCATGCTACTATAACTTCTGATCTACTTACAATAAAAACCTGGTCTGACTCTAATTTACTCTCGTTTAACGTAGATAAAACAGTAGCATTGTCTTATAAAGGAGTCCTTCAACCCTTTCCTCTTAATAACAGCCAGATCAGTACCGTTGATTCTGTAAAATTTCTTGATATTTTTTTAGAGAGCAACCTTAAATGGTCCCACCATATCGATTTGTTAAGGAAGAAACTATCCTCAGCTTGCTATGCTATAAGATCTGTTTCGAATGAACTCAATTTAGCATCTTCCAAAATAACATATTTTTCTTTGTTCGAGTCACATCTTCGTTATGGTCTTCCTTTTTGGGGTTCTGGTACAGCTGCCCAATTCGATGTTATTTTCAAATTACAAAAAAGAGCAATAAGATATCTGTTTGGCCTCAGAAGAACAACACATTGCAGAAGTTACTTCAAAGATCACAGAATTTTAACCCTTCCATCTTTGTATATTTTAGAAACTGTTTGCTTAATTCGTAAACATCTACATGTCTTTTCACCAAGACCTAATCATGACTACTTCACGAGAAATTCTACGTTTGACGTCTATATGCCGACCCCGTCCTCTGAGTTAGTAAAGAAATCTATATTATATTCCGCAAAAAAACTTTACAACCATCTTCCTCTACAACTTAAATCTGCAGCATCTTTCCCCAAATTCCGTAAACTGACAAAAGCCTACCTATCTGAAAGACCATATTATTCAGTAGAAGATTTTCTTAATCAATAACTAAGAAATTACAGTACCCTTTGCACAAGTAGTATTTTTATTATCATTTTTTTTTTCTATATTTGGGTGTCATATGCAGCAGCTTAACTTTTATACTTATTAATTACTAGGTAGACTATGCATTTGCAATTTACTTAAATTTTGCAATTGATTACTTCTGTTTAACTTCATTATTATTGTTATTATTGTAAATATATTGACGATTTATGTAATTTTAGTAAATTGGATTGTTATTGTTTTGTTTTCTTGACTTTTTGTAAGCTTTGTCGATAAAATTGTACAATTTTTCATGACAAAGCGTATTTCTATTCTATTCTATACAATAAATGGACAACTTACAGAACCTATAGCCGTAGGAAGTGGAACACAACTGGGAGACTCGTTGAGTCCTATGCTCTTTAATTTAATCATTGATGAAATAATCAAAAGCGTCAACAAAGGAAGAGGATATAGAATGGGAAACGAAGATGTAAAAATACTCTGTTACGCAGACAACGCAATATTGAGGGTAGTCCAAGATGAGGATAGTCTGCAAATATTAGTCCACAGATTTAACATACAAGCAAAAGAAATCAATATAACAATTTCATCTCATTTCAACTAAAACAATAGTAATCAGTAAAGAACCAATCAAATGTAAAATAGAAATTGATGGTATCAGTATTGTAGATCGATGAGTGGAGTGAAAAAAAAAGGATTTTCCGTTTTTGTAGAAATTTTTGAGATCTGAGCATTTAAGCTACTATTTTGGTGGATTTAAGCATTTCTAGGAGAGCTTTGTTGATACTCCAATTTGTTTCTCTTTCTATAGTTTAAATAGCTTTCATATAAAAAAACAGCTTATTTTCCAATCAAATAACAAGTGAGAATAAAAATAGATAATAGTAATGATTTCGCAACACTTCTCTAACTGACCTCGCATAAATGTGTATATAAATACACCACAGATCCAATATCAGTCGTCATTTTTTAATCGGTCGGCAAATAAAAGAAAACAGTAAATAATGATTCATGCGCTAATTAACATAAATAGGGGAGTCAATAGAGAACGAAAACAGGCATTGTTTCGGAAAAATTCAAACAAGCTTATATTTTACTAAACCTTATTTGTTAGTTTATATACATGTTAAAATAAAAAGTTCTACTCACAGATTTAGCCGCTAATTGTTTATTATTTGTTTAAACAATAATAAATTGTTTTGTAAGAATACTCTTAAAAATATCGTTGAATTCTTCATTTTAGTTTGACAAAACATGTTTCTATTTTGTTTTTGATTATGCTGAATCCGAATATGGCACTATATTTTGAAAATTCAGACGTTTTGAGCTCTTATACTGTATGTCTGCGTAACTACGAACCATATGGGAAACTTTTTTATTTTCAATTATACGAAAAAAAGTTATTCTTCATGAAATGCTCTGCATAGTCTAAAATCTAAAACTCAACCATCAGATATCAAATTTTATTAATTTTATACCAGGTATGTCAAAAATATAAATTTCGTTAAGGAGTAAACTACCTTTATATTTCTGAATATCAAAAATTGTTATTATGAAAACTTGTTGAGAATTAAAAACTATGTTTTAATGTGCAACTACATCATTCTAATTGAAAAAAAAAATGAAATTTTTTCTCAAATTACGGATACCCCACATCATTTTATTACAATTATGATAACTATTTTTTTATCAATTTTACGAAAAAAAGTAATACTTCATAGAATGCTCTACCTGCTCTAAAATCTAAGAAGCAATCATCAGATATTAAACGATTTTCAAGCGATTTTTCAATTTTATACGAGGTATGTAAAAAATATGAATTTCGCTTAACAGTTAAGTACCTTTATACAGTTGAGTCCGCGAGTCTTTAGCCGTGCGTCATTAATACCTGGCGAGATAAAACACATACTTTTTATCTAGCATCATTCTCTTCCATGCATGAAACTCATGACAAACCAGCTGCCGTTTGTTATTAAGTAACAACACATGTTATTTTTATGAACCATCTAGACTCAGTGCATTGAAAAGAGATAGGTACAAAAAAAGACGATTCGGTATGTTTTCATATTTTAAGCACAATTTGTTTGACGTTTCTGATTTGTTTAATTTTGTGGCTGTCAGTCAGTTGAACTTTTTGCGGTTTTTGTCGAATTTTTGCGTTTTGAAGTTTCTTTATATTACACAAACAGTTGTTTTCACAACTAATTTTATATTGGGCTTTGAAATTTCAAGGTAAATCATTATATTTAGGCAATTAATATTTAAAACATACAAAGCTAACGTCATTCACACAGTAAAGAAATGACTGTATTTAGATTTCCGTCAAAGTGAATAAAATAACAAAAATAAAATATGTTATTGGATTTTTTTATAAATTGTTTATTTATTTATTAATCAATAATAATAAAAGAATTTATTAAGCTACTTCAAATGTAACTGTAATTCTGCGCAAAAATTTTGAAGCAAAACTTACATTTGACATTCTATATATTTGATAACGTCAAATTTTATAATAAAACCCGTAATCGGAACAGTAGCCACTTTCTGTCAATTGTTGTTGCGTGAAATAGATTTCCGACTTATTTCGTATGCTTTAAGTGATGACGCACGGGCAAAGACTCGCGGACTCAACTGTAGTTCACAATATTTCAATTAGAAGGATGTAATTACTAAATATAAAGGTACTTTACTCTTGAGCGAAATTCATAATTTTTGACATACCTTGTATAAAATTAATAAAAGTTGTTAAAAACATTTATTATTTTTCAAGCTTCTTATTAAATGTATTTTAGGTAAGTCGCACAGAAAAAAGTTTTGATGACTTTGTACAAACATTTTTTTAACTGATACTTTTCGGTCTTTTTATTACATTTTTTATCGTTCTCAATTTTCTCAAAAAGAAGTTGTTTATTTTATGTATGTCTAAAATAAAATAATATAGTGCATTTCAAAGATTACATCCTAAGCTTTAAAAAACACCTATAAAAATGAGTAATGCCCTCTGGTATTATGGTAGTAATTCTGTAAAACTTCGAAGTTTTCAAAAATTTCATTTTTTGAGACGTCGTATCATTTGAATTAAATTTTTGAGATTTTTTAAGGGGATGGATACGTATTTTCGGCTGCAATGCTATTCAAATGGGGATTTTTTTTTCGAATCCTGAGAAAACTAATTATATTTTTGAAAAATTTCCACGCAGAATGAATGATTACGTTATTGCCGAGGGCCAAAAGTCCCTGAAAACTTCTATAATGTTTATTTTAATGAGTTAAAGGGGTGAAAAACTAAGAGAAAATATAGTGTGATTTTTAATTTCAAATATTTCATTCAAAGAAACTTTTTATTTATTCTAAGGGATTTTCGGTCCTCGATAATAATTTAGTCTTTCATTCTGCATTTAAATTTTTTAAAAACATATATTAGTTTTTTCAGGATTCGAAAAAAATGGACACCATGTCCGTGGTGATATTTTCCAAATCGACCATTCGCTATCTTGGTCATACAACGCACTGAGTCAAATAGAATATGATGAAAAGACAGTGACAGTTTTAAATATTTTAAATATTTGACATGGCCAAAAGTTTCCGTTTTTTGAATTCCCTCTTGTCTTCTTCGCTTCAGCATCCATCTGGCTTGTTTTAGAAGCCATGGTGGTGTTACTAAGGAAATGGACCAATAAGTTTTCAATTTAAACATCTTTTAGTAATATATTAATATTTTTAAATATTAATAATATTGCTATTAGGATTGAAAACTACTTCATTTTCAATTACCAGATGATGCTAGTCACCTAATCAATTCACGTCAGTTGCGGTATCCATAATTTTTCAAAATTTTTTTTTCAATTACAAGGATGTAATTGCATATTAGAATATAGTTTTTAATTCCAAACAACTTTTACTAATAGCAATTTTCAATATTGTGAAAAATAAAGCTACTTTACTCTTGAGTGAAATTCAAACTTTTTGACATATCTCGTATAATATTTATAAAATTTAATATCTGATGATTAAATCTTAGGTTTTGGGCCATGCAGAGCTTTTTATGAAGAATAAATTTTTTCGCAAAATTAATAATAAAAAAGTTTTCCATATGGATACAACTTACAGGGTTTTTTGTGTAATGTTTTTTGAATTTTTCAATGATCAAGTCAGTTTTATTCTAAGATTTCTATTTTCGTGGTTATTAAAAAAAAAACAAGTAATTTCGCAGTTCATTTGTTTAATAAAAAATGAAGAACCCACTTCTGGAGTAGAACTTTTTGATAGGTTGTTTAACATTTCTTAATCAAATTACAAAAAGTTCTATCTTGTTTGATTTTTTCCGAAGTCAAAATCTCTGATGACTCCTCTATATCGAAATATCACTTTTCAAAGTCAAAAACATTTTTTTACAAAAATTAAAAAAAGCAAAAAAAAACACGAAAGAAATCAATTTTGTTTTTTGCTTCATAACTTTTTTCCACAGGGATATAGATATAGGCAATATAGGCATTGCTTCACAGAAAAAAACTGTCATCCTTCCTCTTTAAAACAACGTTTGATGGAAGTCTCTATAATTATTTATAGTTACTGAAATATGATTTTTAAAATTTCGCCGCACACAGCATTTTTGGTCCATTTTCCCCATTATTTCGCAAACATTGTTTTGTAATCATTTTCTACTCATTCCTAGGTATATGCAATGATACATTTAGTAAAAGGAGAGGTCAATTACCATTAAAATGATCTATTGTATAAGGTTGTACGACTATTTTAAGCCAGTTAGGGTTTTTCAAAGTTTTATACTTTTAACGATTTTTTTACGATTTTTTTTTAATTTCTCATTATAACTTTTTTTTTGTACATTTAGGTATATACATTGTGGAATACAAAAGAAAGCTTATTTTCCTTACTTTAAAGTGGTGTACATATTGTAAAAATTTCTAGGATTATTTTTAACCAAGATATCCGTAGGATATCCAAGGATATCCGTAATTTGAGTAAAATTTTGAATTTTTTTTAATTAGAAGAATATAATTACATTTTATAACATAATTTTTATATCCAAATAACTTTTCTTCATAACACTTTTCCATATAGTGAAATATAAAGGTCTCACCGGAGGGACCGCAGACGTTCGGATAAAATTAGCGTCTCTTTGTAAAGACAATGACGTCGACTTTGCAAAGTAACAAGACACTTACTCAACACACACACACACTCCACATTACACCTGAGTTAGTGATAAGTAAAGACTGGATTATATGCAAAATGCATATGCATATATATGCTGCATATTTCTCATGTTTTTCATAAATGCATATGCCTTGCATATTTGGAGATTTAAGAGCATATAAATGCATATTTTGATGGGAATTTACTCTACCCCATTTAAAAATAAGGTATATATTAGTAACATCAACATCCATTAAAATAAAATGTGAAAGTAAATATTTTGCTGTTAAGCTCCTTTGTTGTTGTACCCATAAACATAATGGGCGTTATTTATAGCTGCAGGTATCATTATCCGGATATTTAAGATTTATAGACTTCTCAGAATTTACAAATTACCTAAGTAAATACCGATTATATTTTGAATAACATTACAAATATTACCTGTACTTTCTGCTGGTGTCGGCCAACTATGAATTATTCTGGGAAAACCAACCAAAACGAAATTTTAAGGCAGCGTTGCCAATTTAGCTTATTTTATGCTAGATTTGGCATATTTTTGTGTTGTTTAGCTTATTTATTTCTTGTTTAGCATATAGCATATTTTCTAGCATATTAAATAATATAAAAATTATTTAGTAAAAATCGAAAATCTTCTAATTCAGAACAAATTTTTATGTTGGCCTTACAATTACTAAAACAACTTAGGAACTCTCTCACAGGAACTTGAAACTGATATCAGTGAGTCAAATCTGATTCCTAACAAAAAATGTTTAACCATTCACACATACACACCTACATCAGCAAATCCCTTCGCCTTCAATAATGTTTATATTAGTACTTATGTCTGTGGACCATGAGATTACTATTAACTACAGGATCATGTTTCAGCATTTTTTAAAACAAATAATTTATCTGTACTGGGTTATGCTTGCTATAGGGATTTTTTATTAGTTGATAATGGAATACCTACTGTTGAACTGATCATTCCATCATTCTTGTGAGGTTTGGCAAATACTATATTGGTCGAGTTGGCAACACTGTTTTAAGGGTAGGATAGATTATTTTATTTTATGAATGGTTAGTCTTAAATCAATCGCCGATTATTGAACTTTTGTGATTGCAAGTTATTGACTATACTGTGTAAAAAAATCATTTTATTATTATTGTGAAAATGCCTAAAGTAGCAAGGGAAAAATTTCCCAATGTAAACACCTTAATAAATAATGTAAAAAAAGTATTTCTGAAAGCACCACTACGTGTACAGGTATATAGGGAGATGCTTCCCGATATTCCTTTACCACCAGAACCAGTATTAACCAGATGGGGAACTTGGCTTAAAAGTGCTATATTTTTATCTGAACACTACGACGACATCAAAAGCGTTATTTCAAGTTTTGATCCGACTTGTACCGCTATTGATAACTGTCAAAATATTTTTAAAGAAAAGTCTATTAAAAATCAATTGTTGTATATAAAATCGAATTTCGATATCATTGAAAGTTCAATTACAAAATTAGAGGCTCAAAATTTATGTCTTCACAATAGTATGTCTATTGTTGATTCGGTTAAACAGAAAATAACAAATCTGAATGGGGAAATTGGAGTAAAAATTAAAGATAAACTTGATGACGTTTTAAACAAAAATGAGGGTTTCACTTTATTGCGTTCAATAAATAATATAATCAATTTTGGAAACTTCGATGAAAATATTAATATGGATCCGTCTCTAATAGCAAAGTTTAAATATGCCCCAATTACATCTTGTGACGTTGAGAGATCTTTTTCTGCCTATAAACAAATATTAACAGATAGAAGACATAATATTAGTTTAGAAAATATGAATCAATATATGATTATTTATTGTAACAATAAAAATATGTAAATTTGTTTTATTGTACTCTTTTTATAATATTAGTTTAGAAAATATGAATCAATATTGTAACAATAAAAATATGTACATTTATTTTATTGTACTCTTATTTATCTTGTGGTCAAAATAAAATATTTTGCCGTTTTATTTGTCACAAAACCTGAAGTTAAAAAAATATATTAAGAAATAATAATACAATTTGGTTTAAATTCAAACCTATTTATTTATTTTTATTATTTTTTATTTATTTATGTATTTAACGTAAACCATAAAATTATTCATATAAAAATAAGTGCATATATAAATGCATATTTGCATGTTAATTGTGCATATTCAGCTTGTTTTAAAATGCATATTGCATGCATATTTTAGACATTTTTTAGTGCATATTTTCCAGTCTCTAGTGATAAGTTACCTATAAAAAGGCAACTGGTATTGACGACATTAATGCAGAATGTTTGAAAACAATTTCACCATACATACTCGAGCCATTGGTTCATATTATCAATATATGTATAGAAAAAGGAATATGGCCTAAAGCCTTACCTAAAGTCATACCAATCTACAAAAATGAAGACAAAACTCTTGCTACAAACTATCGACCTATATTTCTTATATTTCTAAATTTCACATATTTCTAAAATATTTCGCATATATCAAAAAATATAATTTAATTTCCCCTCACCAATTTGGTTTTAAGCAAAATACTTCCCCCCAAGATGCCATTTTGAATTTAACATCCAAAACATATGAAGAACTTAACAAAAATAAAGTTTGCTTATGCGTATTTCTTGATTTGGCCAAAGCTTTTGACACTGTTAGTCACAATAACCTCTTACAAACCTTAGAGAAAATTGGTATAAGAGACAACTGTTTACAATTATTTAGAAGTTACCTCTCTGAGAGACAACAGGTAGTAAGGGTCTCCGAAGTAATAAGCGGACAAAGAAGTATAACATATGGAGTGCCACAGGGAACAGTATTAGGTCCTGTCCTGTTTAATCTATATATAAATGGATTATTTTCATTACAGAGTACAGGGCATATAATTGGGTTTGCTGATGATACTGCTATTATTTATGATGCTGAGAATTGGTATGAATTAAAAACAAAAGCAGAATATGATCTGCAACTAATAAAAGACTGGTTTGACTACAAAATACTAAAAATCAATTTTAAGAAAACTGTTTATCTACCAATATTTAACTCTAACTTGACCACTGATCTTTTCAAACCCCTTCAAATATCACATAAAAATTTTTTTTATATTAAACCCGTAACAAATGTTAAATATCTAGGAGTTTTTATAGATACACATCTAAAATGGGACTTTCACATTTCGTGTAGAACGTCGTTAAGTTCTAGGCTATGCAGACATCTTATGAAGAATAATTTTTTTCATAAAATTAATAATAAAAATGTTTTTCACATGGTCCCAACTTAGTGGGATATATTGCTTCTGTATGTCACATTTTGAAAAAGCATATCTTGTTTACAAATAGTCCAGGAATTTTTTACAACATAACATTGTAAAGTAAAGAAAATAAGCTTTCTTTTCTATTCAGCAATATGTATAGCTAAATATAGAAGAAAAAAAGTTATGAGAAATTTAAAAATAATCGTAGAACATAAATCAAAAATCGTTAAAAGTATAAAATTTTGAAAAACCATACCTTACTTAAAAATTGTCATACAACCTTCTATAATAGCCCATTTTAAAGGCAATTGACTTTTCCTCCTACTAAATCATTGCATATACATAAAACTGTGTAGAAACAAGTTACAGAACAATGTTGGCGAAATAATAGGAAAATTGGCCCAAATTGCCTTGAGTGGCAAAATTTTAAAAACCATATTTTAAAAATTGTAAATCCTAAGGACTTCTACCAAACGTCACGTTAAAGAGGAAGGATAGAAGTTTGTTTTCTGTGAAGCAATACCTAGGTATATCCCCGTGGAAAAATGTTATGGGGTAAACAACAAAATTGCTTTCTTTTGTGTTTTTTTTTGCTTTTTTTTACTATGTTTTAAAAAAATATATTTTTGAGTTGATCTTGATTTTGAGATAAGGCTGATATTTCGATAATAAATTTAATCGGAAACATTTTTTCAGCAGACGTGTTTGTACCAAAAGTACATAGAACTCACCCTAATTCACCCTGTTTCTAGGGACTAATTCATCCCTTTTTCAAAAACGCACCCCTTTAAATGGTAGCACTCCGCGGTTTTTCATATTCAAAGGTCCATTGACCATATGAAACAATAAAACTCCGTTAACGTTTTAGTTTCTTTCTAAAGTACATAATCAATAGCCTATAATTAAAATAAAACCGATATGAAGTTGGGAAAATGAACTGGTTAAACTTGCGAAAATTATGTAAATAATATAGAGCTCGATTTAAGCGAGAAATGTCTCAATTTGTGTTCCGTTGAAAGTTAAAAATAAACACGCCAACTCCAATGTCAAACTATTTTTAAATCGAATAATTTCAAGCTAATAGCAGCAGAGGTGGATTTCCTCAAAAATATAGTACAAAAGTACGTATAAATTAAAATACCAGAATTAGTAAAATATTTGATAAAGAAGTGGTATAGTAGGCGGTACTGTAGACGAGCGTGAAGCTTCATACTATTTTTTCTGTATTTAAATAATATTTTTAAAATTGAATCAAGTAATTTTACTATTTATTTATATTTTTTACAGGTTTTATAGATTTTAATAAAATTTAAATAGTTTAAATGTATAGCGGACTCCCCTCGTCGCGTAAATACACTTTTTCAACTGTTTATTTGGACTGCGAACCGTTAACTTTGCGAGCATGTAGCAGCTTTGAGCTGCTACATGTTCTCGATACTGCAATATGGACTTGAAAGCTGGATATTGAAGCAAGAACACATAAATAAGCTACAGTCATTTGAAATATGGTGTTACAGAAGGATGCTTAGAATAGCATATACACAGAAGATAACGAACACGGGAGTATTGCGAGAAATGGACAAAGAATGCGAAATAATAAACTGAATACAAATAAGAAAGTTACAATATGTGGGACCCGTAATGAGGGGGCAGCGATATGAAATGCTAAGACTGATAATACAGGGAAAGATAAGAGGCGGAAGGAGTATAGGAAGAAGGAGAGTGTCATAGTTGAAGAATTTAAGGGACTGGTTTAAATGCAGTTTTATAGAAGTCTTTAGAGCGGCGGTAGATAGAGTAGAGATAGTGATGATGATATCCAACCTTCGATTATGAGACGGCACTTAAAGGAGAAGATCTCAGGAATCTACTGTTATTTTTTTGGTGTCAGGAACAGCAGAAACAACCCATTTGTAAGTACGTCGTTTTATGGAAACTGCTATTTCTTCCAATGTACTTAAACACAATTTTTTAACGCCATTTCTTTCTTTCTCCCCTTCCTTGTACCCTATTAGGGTGTTGGATCGCCGTTTCATATTTTGAGAAACCTGAGAAATCACAATAGAAAAATGTAAATTGAATTGTTGTATTGGTGATGAAGAACTCGAACAGTTTTATAACAAATTACAACAATCTTTAGAAGTAACCAAGTCTATAGACGTTACAATAGTAATGGGAGATCTAAATGCAAAAATCGGTGTAGAGGAAGTCAAGATGGTTTTATTGGAAACTTTGGACTGGATACTCGTAACGAGAGAGAAGAAAGATTGGCTCGATTCTGCCAAGAGACCGATTTTATTGTCACGAATACTTATTATGATCTGCCGACCACGAGACTCTATACATGGAAATCACCAGCAGACAACCAACATAACGTCATCAGAAACCAAATTGACTACCTTCTCATCTGCAAACGATACCGAAATTCCATAAAATCTGTAAAATCATACCCTGGATCTGATGTGAGATCAGATCACAACCCAGTTGTAGGAATGTTTAGAATTAATCTAAAGAAGCCTGTGGTTAAAACTAAAGTAGAGACGATACAAGTATCTCGTTTGAGAGATCCATCAACAAAAGAGCAAGTCACACTAAAAATTAAAGAAGAGCTCACCAAAATAGAAATTATTCCTACTAAAGATGCGAACAGGAAATGGCACATGTTAAAAGATGCTCTTATCCGCACATGTGAGACAACACTAACACCTAAACTAATTAAGAATAAAAATGAATGGATGACCGAGGAGATTCTAGATCTCATCATCAAAACCAAAGACAAAAGCATGTATAATATTATACACACAGAAATAAGGAGAAAGATCAGAGAGTCAAAGGAAAGATGGTATAATGACAGATGCGCAGAGATTGAACAGTTGGTAGAGAAACATGATAACTTAAACCTTCATAAGAAAATTAGAGAAATAACAGGCACTAATATTAAGAAAAAATCAAACATACTGCTGGATAAAAACGGCAAAATAATTATAGACGTCGGTGAAAAGTTTAAAAGATGGCAGGAATATATTCAAGAGCTATTTAAAGACGAACGGACTAAGATAGTACTAGAGCAGGAAAAGTTCGACAACGGCCCAGACATAACAGAAGATGAGGTATTAGAGGCGATAAAGCGAACAAAGAACAACAAGGCTTAATAGAAGAACAGCAAATTGGAATATTGGTCGACTTATTTAATACAATATACAGTACAGGAATCATTCCCAGAGATTGGCTGCTGTCAATGTTCATAACACTGCCAAAAAAACCAAATGCAAAAGAATGCCAAGACCACCGGATAATAAGTTTAATGCGTCAGACACTCAAAATATTTTTAAAAATTATACACCGGAGAATACATAACAAACTTGAGCAGGACAGAAGCGACACGCAATTTGGATTTAGAAATGCAATGGGAACGAAAGAAGCCCTGTTCGCTGTAAATGTACTTGTGCAAAGGTGCATGGATGTTAATCAGCCAGTATATGTATATGTGTTTCTTGGATTACAAAAAAGCCTTCGATAAGGTCAGACATAACCGCCTTATCGAATTGCTTGAAAAGAAAAACTTAGATATGAGGGACATCAGGATCATTAGTGCTATCTATTATAATCAGATCGCTGTGGTAAAAGAGAACAACGCCTTTTCAAATGAAATACAGATTGAGAGGGGCGTCAGACAGGGCTGTGTCCGGTCTCCTATTTTGTTCAATTTGTATTCAGAGGAAATAATCCAGGAAGCACTAGAAGACCTAACCACGGGAATAAAATTAAATGGCCGACCAATCAATAATATACGGTTTGCCGACGACACTATTTTATTAGCCGAATGTCTTGGGGATTTACAACAAATGGTTGACAGAGTGGTAGAAGTCAGCCAAGAAAACGGACTATCCCCAAACACAAAAAAGACACAATTTATGGTAATCACAAAAGCTCAACAGCGCCAAGAAAGCATAACAATACACGGAGAACCAATTAGAAAGGTTGAAAAATATAAATATTTGGGTACAATAATTAATGAAACTAATGAGTACACAGAAGAGATTAAAGCAAGAATAGGACAGGCAAGAAATGCTTTCAACAAACTGAAAAATGTACTCTGTTTCTTTAAAGATAAGACTTCTTAGATGCTACGTGTTCTCCGTATTATTCTATGGGTTGGAGGCTTGGACATTAAAGAAGGATGTTTCGGACAGATTAGAAGCCTTCGAGTTATGGGCCTAGAGAAGAATATTAAAAATAAGTTGGGTGGATAGAGTCACGAATATCGAGGTGTTGAGAAGAATGGGAAAAGATAAAGAGGTTTTAAATACAATTAAAGTCAGAAAACTGCAATATCTGGGACATGTTATGAGGGGCGAGCGTTATTAACTTGTTACAATTAATAATACAAGGAAGAATACAGGGTAGAAGGAGTCGCGGAAGAAGACGCATCTCCTGGTTAAACAATTTGAGAGCTTTAATAATTGCACTTCTGCTGATCTCTTTAGAGCAGCGGTATCGAAAGTGCGAAATGCCGTGATGGTTGCCAACCTTCTTAGAGGAGATGGCACATGAAGAAGAAGAATTGGTTATTAGGAAACGAATGGACGCTATAGAATATAGACGATAGAAAAATACAAAAAAAATTGATCTTAGAGAGCCCAGTTGTAGGATGTTTAGCACGAATTAAACATCAACATTAGAATCATACGATATGATAAAATGCTGTCTGGAGTTCTTGGACGGAGTTGACAAAAAGGACCATAAGAAATATATTGTGAGAGAGATGAGGCATGTCTGTGAAGGAAATTAATATAGAAATGAACAAAGATAGAAACATATAAATATGTATAAAAGTATAGGCTTATAAAATATGGTGATATAATAAGCAAAGATAGAATGCTAATGCAAAAAATATCCAATAGAACTTGTTTCATTTAAAATGTTTATTTTCTCCTGATTTTAAATTTCAAATAAATTGACTAGACTATTAAAAATGTGTATTTTATCATTATTGGCTTGGAATTTTATAGTACAAAAGCCGTATAATGACGGGGTAAATCACCTTTTGTGTCCTTTATGTGTGTGTAAGCTATTAACGTGGCATGGAAAGAGTGGAAAGCTTCCAGGAAATTATGCCCCAATTTTATAATTTCATTAAATTCTAAATGGATTATTGGTTTGGCTTTAGGAAGGTTAATTGTGGCGACGTATAATACTTTCGAGAATAAACGAAAAAATACGATAATGTTGTCTTTGTTGTTACTAATATTAGTTCGGCGATAACGAATTATAAGCAGTCTTGTAGAGAAATCGATAAAGACTTTGTTTCAGATATTAATAAAAAAACAAATGAATACATACATCTAAAACAGGTGGTAATTCGTAGCGGAAAATACTATTTTTGTTTTAAAAATTGATGGTGAACCGAGGAAAACACACCAAACTCATTGACCCCGATAAGTCACAAATTTGAAATTGCCGCCTTATTTATTGGAGCCAAATGACATATCACTTATTGATTGTTCCGTGTTGGGTTAATAACTTTTTTGGTTATGTTGTTTTGTGGGTCGTTAAAGTTCAAGGTTTTTTCTTTTTGATGTCCCTATCCATCACGAACAGGGGTGGGCAAAAGCCGGCCCGCGGGCCGGATGCGGCCCTTTTGCTTATTTTATCTGGCCCGTTGAAAATTTTTTTTTAACTTTTTTTTTAATTTCTTTTGTGCGATTTTGTTGAATCAACAATATTAGTGTGCGTAGTGTTCATATACATAATGAAATATAAAAATAATAAACAGTATTGTAATTTCGAACAGCCGTAACCATATTCCTACTTTAAAGTATGCAACATACTTTCGTAAAGCGGGGGTTGGCTGACTATATAGAATTGATCGTGCAAGGGGCACTTCTCTCCGAAAGAAATTACGAATTACCGAGGACTAATCATCCCGAACGAACCGAAAGAACTAATTAAGGAAAGAAACAGCACCAGAAGGAAATTCCAAAGAATAAGTACAGAAGAATTCAAGACATACGGGGACAAACTCTCTGAAGAAATATGAATAAGACTCAGCAGCCTCACCGAGGGCAAATGGCACAACATCAGGAAAGCAGAAGAAAATCATGGACATGTTTGGAAAATGCTGAGAGCCAAAAAAAGAAGAAAACAAAAGATGCCCCAAATAATCGACGAGGAAGAAACCCCTTAGAAACACAAGGAAAAGTGGGTGCAATCGCAAGAAGAATGGCAGAAGTACATAGTCAAAATCAGAATATGCCAGATCAACAAACCATTGAAGAAGTCAACAACGAATACGACAGGATAACAAGAAGAAACCAATTTTTAGTAGAGGAAGAAGACGTCCTAAATCCAACAGAAGTTGCTAAAATCATAAGACGATTAAAGGAATCAGAGCTCCAGGAGTGGAAGACATCCATAATATAGTACTCAAGGAACTACCGAAGAAAATGATAGTAGAATTGTATTACATTTTTAGATTGCCTAGAAAATGGGTATTTGCCGAACAAGTGGAAACACGAAAAGATTGTCCCTCTACTAAACCCAAGGAAGGACGGGAGAAAACCAGAAAGCTACAGGCCATTATCCCTACTGGAATGTGTAGGAAAAATATTAGAGTTCATCTACAGAAGACTGATGTAACATACGGAAAGAAGAAGAATCATAGAGGAGGGCTAATTTGAATTCATAAAAGGAAGAAACTGTAAACTACAACTAGCAAAAGTTATCCACAAAAGTATTATATACACAAAAACCTGGTTCAACAGGAAACAGAAGACAGGAATGGGCATCCTTGACATAGAGGAAGGAAGGCCTACTGCACGAAAGAAAGTCCTAATCTATATATGTATCAATATAAATTTATATCGCTAAGATATAAATAAATCACAAAATAAAATCTTTCATTAAATTATTTATTTAATGACCATTACTTTTAATGATCAAATGGATCATATTTCTTTAAAAATTGCGTGACATAATTTACTGGGCACAAATTGTTCGCATGTAGGTACACCCAAGTACTATTTAAGACAATTTATTATTACTATTATCTCTTATTAACAGTCCAAATGCTTTAAAATGATACTTATAGTATTTATGTCAAAAAAAATTTTTAATAAAAAAAAAACGGTATATTCTGACCCGGCAGAAATTTTGAAAATTTCATTTTGGTCCGCGCTTAAAAGTATTTGCCCACCCCTGGTCACGAGTATTGGCGATGACCATTGCAATTTTTATCTTATCTGCAACAGCGCGAAAAAACTGCACAGATGTTGTTGAACGAAGTTCTAATGTTTTTTAACTACGGTGTTCTTCTTCTTCCTGGATCTCGCTTTCCAAATATTTTTCCTTGCAGGATGGCTTGTAGGACGGCACATCTAGACTCTTTTCGCATAATGTGTCCGAAGTAAGGTAGCTTTCTAGATTTAATGGTGTTCACTACATCTCAGTTTTTCTTCTTTCTTCTGAGGACCTTCATTTTCTCCGATGTATCCAGGATACTTCCAATTTTCTGCACATGTCCTCGTTCAAATTTAACACCACAAAAATGTACAGAGAAGAGGAAGCATCGCAGCATTTACTTTTATGCCAAGAAGGCTCTTGTGTAGCTCTTGAAGAAGGTCATCCGGTTGAAGGTGGATCTAGCTAGGTGGAACAGCTGTTATCTGTTAGTTGTTAGTCCATTCTTTATTTATTAAGGTGCCGAGTAAGGTAGTTGTAGTGCGTCACTCTTTCTAAAGGGGTTTGATTGACGTATACAGTCCGTACAACATAGATACCATTTTGCACTATTTTGCTATTTTGTAGTTACCAATACTCAAGTTTTTTTTTTGTAATTCAGTCTATAAAGGATTTTGTAAGAATCTCCACCATTTTTTAATATTATGCATGCGTTCAAAATTTTCTTGAAAAAGTAAAATTTATTTTATTTGGAGCAGTAATTTCTTCTATAGCAGTGTAAAGAATTATTCCGTCGTTGATGTAAAAAACAAATACAGTATCAAAAACAACATATCAAAAAGTTCTACTCGAGAAGTAGGTGCTTCATTTTTTAACAAATGAACTACGAAATTAGATGTTTTTTTAAATAACTCCGAAAATATATATTTTAGAAAAAAACTGACTTGACCGTTAAAAAATTCAGAAAATTCTACAAAAAAACCTTATATAAAGAATTTTCTAAAATTAAATCTGTATCTTCTATAATTCTTTATTTATAACGCTAAAGTCACCCTTCTCACAAACATTGGCGCACTGTTAACTGACGTACGGCGAAGTGCACGGTTGAGTTATTTTAATGTAATTCTTTAACTAATGGATCAAGTGAAATTTTACGAATTCAACATGAAAGAAGAATAATTAAGCTATCTTATGGGTGTAATAAAAAGAAATAAAATGTATGGGCATAAGTACAGTGTGGGCGGAAAGTGAGCCTTACATGAATTTTGTTTAAAAATGATTTAAAAATGTGTAACTAATACAATTTTTCTTATAAAACTCTCAATTTTGCACAACATAACTTTCAAGCTTTTTAGTAAATGATGTTTCTTTAAAAATAAATTTCAGGAATTTAATTCAAATGATATGACGTCTCAAAAATGTAATTTTTGAAATCTTCGTAGTTTTATAGAATTACCACCCCTTTAAGACGGTATTACTCAAGTTTGAACAAATCTATTACAGTTTTATAAGTGCTTTTTTAAAGCTTAGGATGTAATCTTTAAAATACACTAAATTATTTAACTTTATAAGTAAAATAAACTATTTCTTTTTAAGAAAATTAAGGAAGATAACAAAAATGTAATACAAAAACCGAAAATTACCAGCTAAAAAAATGTTTATACAAAGTGATCAAAACTTTTTTCTGTAAAACTTACCTAAAATACATTTAATAATAAGCTTCAACAATAATAAATGTTCAGAAAAACAAATTTTTTTTAGCTCTTTTTTATTATCAGCCTTACGAAAAAAAGTTATTCTTTATAAAATACTCACGCATCGTATATAATCTAAGATTCAATCATCAAATATCAAATTTATATTATTGTTATACCAGGTATGTCAAAAAATATGAATTTCACTCAAGAGTAAAGTACCTTTACATTTCACAACATCGAAAATTGTTATTAAGAAAAGTTGTTTGGAATTAAAAAAATTTGTTTTAGTGTTCAATTACATCCTTCTAATTAAAATATTGTGAATAATAAAGGCACTTAACTTAAGAAAAATTTATATTTTTTACATACCTCGTATAAAATTAAAAAAGTTTGATATCTGATGGCTGTATCTTATATTTTAGACCAGTGAGAGCATTTTATGAAGAATACCTTTTTTTCGTAAAAGTGATAATAAAATAGTTATCATAATTGTAATAAAATGATGAAGAGTCTCCGTAATTTGAGAAAAAATTGAGTTTTTTTTTTATTAGAATGATGTAATTGTATATTTAGACATAGTTTCTAATTTCAAACAACTTTTCATAATAGCATTTTTTGATATTCTGTGATATAAAGGAACTTTACTCTTTAACGAAATTCATATTTTTGACATAACTCGTATAAAATTGGTAAAATTTGATATCTGATGGTTGAGTTTTAGATTTTTGACTATTCAGAGCATTTCATTAGGAATAACTTTTTTTCGTAAAATTGATAATTAAAAAGTTTTCCATGTGGTTCCTAGCTAAGCAGACACACTGTATAAGACCTTCTGTATAAGAATTTTCAAATTGCAATGCCATATTCGGATTCAGCATAATCAAAACCAAAATAGAAACATATTTGATCAAAGTAAAATGATGAATTTAACGATATTTTAAAAATTATTTATGCAAAACAATTGTTACTGTTTAAACAATTAATAAACAATTAGCGGCCAAATCTGCGAGTAGAACTTTTTACTTTAACATGTATATAAACTAGCAAAAGAAGTTTTAGAAAAATATAAGCTTGTTTGAATTTTTCCGAAACAATGAATATTTTCGTTCTAATTGCACGCAAGGCAAAAGATGCCTTTCATAGCGACTTTTTACTATAATACAAAACGGGCAACGGTGAAGGAGGTAATATTACATAAGGATAAACGTGAGCAACAAATGCTAAACACATTCAAGCCGACTCATTCACTACAAGTTAAATTTTCCTCTCAATCCTATATAAACGAATTCAATTACTAGCTTTAATTTTATCCGTGTAGTACCTTTCTTTTTGTTTGAAAAATTCAATCTTTTCTTCGATACAAGGGAAAAGTATTCAAACTATTTACAATTACATCTAAAGGCATTTCTTTGACTCTTTTAACTGATAAGATCCTTGAAAATTCTGCAAATACCCTTCAGCATTACGTTCTAAAGCTTAGACTGACATTTAATTTATTTCGACAATACAGATTCACGCGACATATTGAAAATCGAACAATCTGGAGATTGTCTAATCTGAAAGTGACAGAAAATTCTTATTCTGCGAAAAGCCAATCTTTTAAATTTTAAGTATGTAGTTTTTAAGATCCAAGTGTCACATGGATCGAGGTTTAGAAATACTTTTAAAAATTATCTGTATAGGTGATTCAAGATATCAGTAAAAATACGAATGTTCTGTCAGTATATGCGTCAGTATTTGTATTATTTCCTTATTAGATACATATATAGATTCAATATGGTGGCTTTTGACCTATTTCACTACGATCATTTGATATCTGTTGTGGTCCTTTAGCTTTAGATTACATTCTCTAGCCTGACCCGTTTCTAAAAGGTTTTACACCTTCGATAAACAACCTTCCATGTAGCTCTTTGCAGGTGGCTTTTCTTCGCCTAATTCAAAGAACCGTGCTTTTGCACTGTCACACTGTCTGATGTTTCTTCTTCTAGGTAACAGAATGTGCATAGGTCATAATCTGCTAATCCCATCACCTGCACACTCAAAAAATTTAGTTCGTAATATTGATTAACAGTGACTATTGAATAGTATTTCGTTGTAACAACAATTTAATTTTTTGTTTCAATGAACTTTTAGACATTGATCAATATATTTGGTTATTGTCACAATGATTGAATAATAATTGTGAAAATAACTAGAGTACATTAATCAATAACACTCAATTTAATCAGACAATAAGTTAGTTTCGTATATTTAATAAATAATGCTACTTCTGGCAGCAAAGCACTTTCTTGATTTCGTAGATGATAAGTAAGTACCTTGGTTTATCGTGACAACGTACAGATTTCATTAAAACAAAGTACAAATGTTGTTAATATAAAGTAATATTTGATTTATTCCATAAATATAAACTGACTGTTGTGACAACGAATGCATTAATCAATCTACTACTGCGTTTAATAACCACAATCAATGCGTTCATGGTAACAATAAACGAAGTTGTTAAAACAATAAATGTTTTGCTTGACCATTTGAAATGTAACAGCTTTTCCTTATGGTTCTTTTTTTAAACAATGCTGTTGCCTCTGCCGAATTGCCGAATAATTTCGTTTCGTTTCCAAGTGTAGTCCGTACTGGAAGGAAGTTTTCGTGTGCCTATTATCGTATTCATTTTTTTTCGAATCGTGAGAAAACTAATTAGTATTTTTGAAAAATTTAAACGCAGAATAATATATTACAGTATTATCGAGGGCCTGAAGTCCCTGAGAATTTCTATAATGATTATTTTAATAAGTCACAGGGGTGAAAAACAGAAAGTTTAGTATGATTTTTAATTTCAAATACACCATTCAAAAGAAACTTTTTGTTTATTCTAAGGGACATTCAGCCCTCAGAAATAATGTAATCTTTTATTCTGCGTTTAAATTTTTCAAAAATACTTATAAGTTTTCTCAGGATTACAAAAAAATGAATGCGTTTAAAAAGAATTCGACCGACATTTTGCACCTGCGCTCTCCAAAAGGATTAAAGTTTTATACATTTTTGGAATCACTATTTCAAACGTTTTTAAACGAGCTGTCACATGATGTACTTTCCTATTTAAAAAAACCAAAGTCGTTGCTGTCACCTGAAGAGGGATCGCGTAAAGTTCGAAACATTGATGTTATAATGTACTTTGATTATTTTAAAAATCGACCTGTCCAAGAGTTTTGCTTATGTGCTAAAAATAAATAAGTTAATAAGGAGAAAACACTTTTTCCAGCGCACTGTATAAGTGAAATCATATGAGAAATCACACAGTGTAAAGTCCGTTAGGTTTAGGACAAAAAAGGGGGATTTGCAAAATTATTATTAATCAATTAAGCTAACATTGAGCTAATTCATTCAGTTATTATCAATATAAAATACGTTCATAGTAGGGATGAATAGAATTGCTTGTAAGAATAACCGTATTTATTGTGGGAATGAACGGAATTAATTGTAAGAATAAACGGAAATAATTGTAGAAATAAGCGAAATACGTTAGGAGAAATAACACTGTTATTGACACAACGAATAGTCTTCGTTGGTCAATTAACGACGTTGTTGTCTCAATGAATAGTGTTCGTTGACTCAGTGAATAGTGTTCGTAATATCAGTAAAGTGATATTATGGTAGGGGAACATTTGTAACAATGAGACACTTTTTTTTGGAGCTTTTTAAAAACTAAGCTAAATTATATTCATTTTTTGAGTGTTACACGATGGCATAAGTATTTCCAAATAATTTTGAATAGAATATAATGCAAAAAATGATAAATAATGTAAATACAGAAAATAATGCTATCAAAATGTCATTTGTCTCATTGTTACCCATAGCGGAGGTACAATGAGACACTATTAGAAAAGTGCAATTTTTTATGCAAAACATTAGAAGAATAATGAAACAATATATCAAATGTTTAATTATTTATTATAAAACACCAGCATGAGCTAAAACTAATAATAATATAAGAAAAACGTAAATAAACATTAATTTTACTGAATATTATGTAGGACTGAACAAAACGTGATCGAATAATAATAAAATAAGAAAAACAGGAACATTAATTTTTCTGCCTTTCAGAAATAAACAAACTAAACCTTATTGTAATATAAGGAAAACATTAACATTAATTTTACTGAATATTTAAATTGAACTTAATTTCAAATGAATAAAAAGCGTTTTGTCGTTTTGTTATGCCATAGTTAACAGGGCATGACAAAATCATGTGTTTGTCTTTTCGGCAGCGTTGTAAGCCAAACTAAATGGATTAAAGACTCCTAAATCCAGAGGTTGCAACTTGTTCGTTGAATGCGGAGGAAAAGTTATAATAGTAACTCAATTCTCTTGCCAATGTCTAAAACTTCCAAGTTATTTTCCTTAGCTACTCTTCTGACGCTGGATTCGGCATCTACAGCTGTACGCAATTGTTCCTCTCAAAAGCTCCCTTTGTCCGATTTCCCAGGAGGATTTCGCAGCATTTTTTCAAAAAAAAAAGACTAAAAAAATTAATTTAAAATTAAGATATAAAATAATCTACCTTATGGGGTACAATGAGACATTGTTACTCATTGTTACTTAACAAGAAATGTCTCATTGTTACCCAAACGACCTTTACAACAAAAAAAAATTAATTTCAGCCTAACCTTTAATCGATTCAATAAAAAAGTATCTCTAATCATCAAATAATAAGACTCTACATATTATCCATTCGCCAAAAATGAAAGAAAACAGGTTCTTCGTTAAAAATTCAAAAATACGTACCTTTAACAAAAAAATAATTGGTCAAATATTAACACCCACTGCCGGTAGGACCGAAACTAAACACTTGGATGCCTACAAACAGAAACCTCGTGGTCCTTACATAAAAGCTAAAGTGTGCATGCCAAAATGTTGACGAAAAAGTCGCATAGGTAGCCAGAAATACAGGTGTCTCATTGTTTCCCGTATCTCATTGTTACTTATGTTCCCCTATACATAATGAAAGTATTATATATTAATAAATGGATCTAATAATAAAACACTGAAAACGTTTGTTTTCTATACTTCCACAGAATTTATTATAACTAAGTGACTACAGCTGTTTCGGCAGAGTGCCTTTCTCAAGTGATATAGTTTACAATGTGTTTGCCTTTTTAAGTCTTCAACTGAAGAGGTTGAGGAGTGGGGAGCTGTTTGTCTCGAGTTGGTCATTCAGAATTATATCTGTATTTTTCAGTTTATTAATTTCCATAGATTCTAAAAAAGATAGCTTAAGGCCTTTATTTTGAATATGCAGAATTTGAAACTCTTCATTGAAATGATGATTATGATCTAGAACAGCGTTTCCCAAATGGTGGGTCGCGACCCGGTACCGGGCCACGAAAGCAAAATGCCGGGTCGCCTCGCCGTTTCACACGAACATCTTTTTTTACACTGCGAAGTGCGGTGACTATCAAAAGGGAATGTTTAAAAAAAAACTTTAATTGAATTAATTGAATAATTGAAGGAAGAAATTTCAATATTCTTAGAACAACACCCACCAACGGCTAGGGATGCAATATTTCAATTTAAAGACAGTTTTCATGATGTCAATCGGTTAAACAAGGTAGCCTATATTTGTTATATTTTTGACTTCTTCAACAATTTAAATGACATTACAAGGTAGCAATGTAGTACAAGAGAAGGTGAAAGCCGCAACAAAAAAATATTTGCTTAATTTGTGGACACGTTGCGCGGAAGCAGAAAATTACAAATCTAACAGAACTTCAAAAAGTGTATAATGTGAATTCATTGCCGAATGTTATTTCAGCGGCTTTCAATGAACACCTGCCAGGTCGACTGGGGACAAATCTGAAGGGATATTTTCCCGCATCCACAGCAACAAAGCATGGATAAGGAATCTATTTATAGTGGACGTAGAATCCAAGACAGGACTTGCGGATTTATATTGAGTCAGTAATTGAACTATCGTGTGATAGGGTTCTCAAAGATATATTTGACAAAATTCCACTGATATATTTTTAGCTGTCCTGCCGCCAGAAGTACCCAGTTTTAGCAGAAAAAGCGATAAATTTCTAATTCCTATCGTTACAACCTGTACATGTGAGGCAGGGTTTGCACTGTTCAACACTGGTTTTCCCCAAAAATAAATATAGGAACCGTTTGGAAGTCGAACCGGCCTGATCATGAAATTAACATCTTTTTCTCCAAACGTGAAGTTTTTACTGAACCAGAAACAACTGCATACTTCTCATTAATAAAGTATTTGATTATTATTTTGTTTTGTTACATTTTTGTTTGAGCTAATGATTTTTTATTAATAGCTATATAAAACTATAATAGATATTTAAATATGTTTCCTTGTATACGTACGCCAGGATATGCAAAAAATTAGTGGGTCACAAAGGATGACCACAAAAATAACCGGGCCACGGAAAAATAAGTTTGGGAACCGCTGATCTAGAAGGTGAAGTGCGTATGTAGAAGTGTCTGTTTTTGTACTGTTGAATGCCCTTTTGTGTTCTGCTATCCGTTTGTCAAAAGTTCTGCCAGTTTGACCGATGTACGTTTTCGGACAGTCACCACACGTTAGTTTGTACACACCACTCTGTAGTTGCTTTCTCTTTCGGCTTTTATTGTTCTTAATATATTGCCTACCATAGCATGATACATAGACTGACAGAAATTCCCATGACAAAAAATAACTTCGAGATAGAACCAAACATCATTAAACAAATAGCAGTAAACGGCTATAACGAACAAACAGTTAACAAAATTTTAAACCAAAAACTTCATAAGAAAGCCCTGAAATTAGTGTATCCACCACCACAGAAAGAACCCAGTACCTTCTGCTCTCTCACATATACTGGCAAGATAACAACAAAAATAGCCAGATACATAAAAAAAAGAAAGGAATAATACCAGCTTTCAGAACTAACAACAACTTAAGCAAATATATTAAGAACAATAAAAGCCGAAAGAGAAAGCAACTACAGAGTGGTGTGTACAAACTAACGTGTGGTGACTGTCCGAAAACGTACATCGGTCAAACTGGCAGAACTTTTGACAAACGGATAGCAGAACACAAAAGGGCATTCAACAATAGAAAAACAGACACTTCTACATACGCACTTCACCTTCTAGATCATAATCATTCTTTCAATGAAGAGTTTCAAATTCTGCATATTCAAAATAAAGGCCTTAAGCTATGTTTATTAGAATCTATGGAAATTGATAAACTGAAAAATACAGTTATAATTCTGAATGACCAACTCGAGACAAACAGCTCCCCACTCCTCAACCTGTTCAGTTGAAGACTTAAAAAGGCAAACACATTGTAAACTATATCATCATACCAAAATTCCAATACGGATTCCAGTCTGGTAAATCTACTAAACATGCATTAATAGATTCCACAACTAAAGTTACCCAAACCATCAACGACGGTTCATTCGCCATAGCCATATTTCTGGATGTGCAGAAGGCTTTCGATCAGGTCTGGCGCGACGGACTTGTTCGGAAGCTTCTGGACATCGGGCTACCATTACAATTTACCAAAATTGTACACTCATACCTCCACAACCGAACTGTCAGAGTGAAAATAAGCGATCAAAAGTCCAACCCGTTCACTCCACAAGCTGGAGTTCCCCAGGGTTCAGTCCTAGCACCGCTGTTGTACATCATCTACAACAGCGACATCACCAATCAAAATATCCCAGGCACTCGGCTGTTTCTGTACGCAGACGATACGGCTCTGCTCACAACAGCCTCTCGATACAACCCAAGACTCATCCATAGAAGAGCCCAGGCTCTGTTGGACGGGGTCGGAGAATGGTGTTGTAAGTGGAGAGTCACGCTGAACGCGAACAAAACAACAACAATTGTGTTTCGCGCCCCTTCTGTGTCACATAGAATCATAATTAATGAAGACGACCAATATCCACTGAGACTGTTGGGAGAAAGGCTTGTTGTTAGCCCGATTGCGACCTATTTGGGAGTACTGTTCACCAGGACTCTTAACTGGGACGCAGATCTAAAGGCAACTCTAGATAGGGTAAGGAACAGGGCCAGACTTCTCAACCCTCTCTCGGGACGAATTGGCAAGACACATAAGAAGACTCTCATTCACACTTACAAGACCTTTATTCGACCAGTAATAGAATACGAGTCATGTCTCTACACTCTTCGCTCAAGAGCAAAACAAGAGAGGTTGTTGCGAGCGGAGCGTAGAATCTTGCGTGTATGCAACTACGAGCACTGGAGATATCCCTCAAACGAAATCCATAACATTTCAAACATCCCCAAAATCACCGAGAGAATAAACTCTCTGAACAGGAACCTCACAATTAAAGTAATCAACGATCCCCCCTCCGACACACAAGAAACTCTCAAATGTTCCTGTTCATCTTCCGGCCACGTACTCTACCGAAAGCCCAAACACAAAAAGATTCATTTACCGTCCGCTCTATTGCAAACATGCATTGACGAACTCCCGGTAGAGTACGAAAACATCCTCGAGGCTACCCCGTTAGCCTTCCGTACCCACCTTTAACATCTCCTCTTCCCTACCCCGAACAGGGAGAAGTTGGTTTTTTGCGGTTTCCCAACTTCATTGCACAATTATACCTGTTCGTCCCAAGAAAATAGCCGCAACTATTTTCTCCACTCGAACGCACACTGTCCACGCCGCGCTCAAAGCCACCTCCTGACCGACGACGAGGGACGCAGGTTCGCCTGTCGTTGTACAATGGTTTCTAGGGAGATTGGTCTAGAGCAAAGCACGGACAGTACACGTAAATGTCTATGGAACCAACAACAATCCATCAAACTTTCTTCTCTGTTGACTTCTTAGCCTTCTGGACACCACCGTCCGGCATAACACAAGATCCAAAAAACACCAGGATACGGCGCTTGCCCCAGTGTGTTTTTCGGACTGTTTGCTTTTGCTGCCAACATTATACATTCACTACAAACCCTGAAGAGGACAAAATCCTAAAAGGGGACAATCATTGATCGCATTTCCACATAGCATTATATCTATACACGCCAATCAAACAATGATAGTAGTAGTAAACTATATCACTTGAGAAAGGCACTCTGCCGAAACAGCTGTAGTCACTTAGTTATAATAAATTCTGTGGAAGTATAGAAAACAAACGTTTTCAGTGTTTTATTATTAGATAAAATGAACTTCCATCAAGTAACGGTCGAATCCATCAATTAATAAATGGATGTTTATCCATTCAATAAACGTAATACATTGGATCAACTAACGAACATAATGAATTGATGAACATCGCTTTGTTGTTCCAATAAAACCAAGAATTGGACAAATTTTAAGTACTGCTTTTGTTGTCTGAATTAACATTTTTATTAATATTACGTACCTTTTTCGTTGAGTGCAACTGCCTATTCAACAGTGCACTGTTAGCTTTGACGGTTATTCTGTATTTATTTATTAGATCTTCCGTAAATTTTGGCGAACTCTTGTGTAATGAAATGTTTCTCCTCTCTTTGTCTTGGTGAATACCCTCAACATTCTAGAGATTTGTGAGCTACCCACTTTCTTGTAGCCGTTATTGTTACTGCCTTTGCAATGCCGCAGAAGGGTTCCAGTCCAACGAATGGCGATAATAAAAATTTTTAGGCAATTTCATGTGCTTTTTCATCTTATGACCCTCGTGCCCTGGTACTAGGCTACCGTAATTTTGCTACGGTCTTCTTCTTGTGCCACTCCTATCGGAGATTGGAAATCATCAAGGCTACCCTGACTTTGTTTACAGCTGACCTAAAAAGTTCATTGGTGGTGCAGCCAAACCACTCTCTCAAATTCCGCATCCATGACATTCTTCTACGGCCTGGATTCCGTTTTCCTTCTATTTTTCCTTGCATTATATTTTGAAGTAATGCGTATTTATGACCTCTCATCAGGTGACCCAAATACTCGAGTTTTCTTCGTTTTATCATTAACACAATTTCTGGGTCTCTTCCTATCCCTCGTATTACTTCAAGATTTGTGATTCTTTCAACCCAACTTATCTTCAGCATTCGACGGTAGCACCACATCTCGAAACTTTCAATATTTTTTATGTTGTTCTGTTTGAGAGTCCAGGCCTCTACACCGTATAATAGCGTGTTAAATACGTAGCCTTTTAGCATTCTTAATCGTAGAGGGATGCTTATATCTCTGTTGCAGAAGAATTGCCTCATCTTTATGAAGGTGGCCCTGGCAATTTCGATACGTCTTTTTATTTCATTGTTTTGGTCTCCAGTTTCGTTTATTAAAGTTCCCAAGTATTTGTACAGCCGGTTCCTAAAAAAACTGATACGACTCTTAGTAAGATTTCATCATGTTGAGCAGTGTATTTAATTGATCTGACATTATATTTATTATGACAGACAAATAATAAAATAAACAAAAACAAACAACTGATTCATGAAAAAACTAATAAGTATTTTAGAAAAATTTAAACGCAGGATGAAAGATTACATTATTACCGAGGGCGGAAAGCCCCTTAGAATAAACAAGCAGTTTCTATTGAATGAAATATTTGAAATTAAATATCACACTTTTTTTTTATTTTCAGCCCTGTAACTTATCAAAATAAATATTATAGAAGTTTTCAGGGACTTTCAGCCCTCGGTAATAATGTAGTCTTTCATTCTGAGTTTAAATTTTTCAAAATTATTTATTAGCTTTCTCAGGATTCGAAAAAAAATGAATACAATTAAAATACATTGAGAATTTTGACATGCGTCACAATTTTGCATTAACTCAATGTAAAATTCTAAACTGTTGAATTCCAGCTTCCCTAATTATTTGACATCAAAAGACATTAGAAACTATTTGTAGATGATTCAAATCTGTATTGAAAACAACTGTTAAAATTGGTCTACGTAATTAAACATATTCCAAAATTTTGTAAAAATGTAATAGGTACATTTCAGTTTTCAGCCCAAACTTAGGCCACACACAATGCAATAATGTTCACATTTTTGAACTGTCAATATTTTTATTTTATCATCTATTGTTTAAAAACAATACAGTTGATAAGATACCCTCAGTTGCGGAGAAAGTATTAATAATAAAGATTAATAATAAAGTCTAATAACCGTGGAACAGAATAAGCTATCTGACAAATTTTAAGATTTGGCAGTGACATTGACAGTATGTAAATATTAAGTATTTATCCTTCAAAATACACTGCTCAATTTTCTACAAAATACGCGTCAAGAGTCGTATCAGTTTTTTTTGGAACCAGGTGTACCTTGATACTTTTTCAATTTGAATGCCGTTTATACTAATATGTACTGGTTGTGTTATGATTTTACTGAAGACCATATATGTACTTGGTTTTTTTGATATTAATGTTTATGCCATAATTGTTGCAAGCAATATTTATGTTTGTAAGTAATCGTTGTAATTCTTCTACTGTTCTTGCAACTAGTACAGTGTCGTCTGCGTATCGAGTATTATTTACATCTCCATTGATTACGATTCCTTCATTTGCTTGCAAAAGGGCTTCCTGACAGATGCTTTCACTATATACATTAAATAGCAGTGGTGACAAAATTCATCCCTGTCTTACTCCGCTACGTATTTCTATTGCTTTTGATATCTCATTTTCTATTTTGATGTTAGCTTTCTGATTCCAATATAAGTTGAGAATTATTCGCAGATTTTTATTATCTATGTCTTTTCTTTCAAGAATGTATCTTAGCTTATCGTGGCGTACTCTGTCAAACGCTTTTTCAAAATCGATAAAACATGCATGTACTTCTTGATTAACGTCTAGGCATCTTTGTGTAAGAACATTTAAACCGAAGAGAGCTTCTCGAGTACCTAGTCCTTTTCTGAACCCCATCTGTGTATTACTAATATCTGACTCCAACTTTTGATAAACTCGGTTGTGGATGATTTTTAGAAATATCTTTAGTAGATGGCTCATTAAAAATATTGTTCGATGTTGCTACGGTATCTATCACCTTTTTAGCCACATAACATATTTTAGCCACATTAACAGCGCATTTGTGTCATCCGCACAGTATGTAAAGTTCTAGGAAACCCGTGGGGTGCGTGTGGGTGCTCTTCAGGGACTGAACCGGATGTTCTGCTTTTGGAATTTTTTCATTAGCCAAGAAGATGGCTCCTTGGACTGCCTTAAGCTTATTCATATCCATCTTGACTTCTGAGATTCTTGTTAGTTCTTGGTGACATCCTGGGTTCTTAGCCTTTTTCTTTTGCGTTGGCTTTCAGATGTTGCGCTTTCGGATGGTGTGCTCTTGTCTGTCCTTGGCCTTTTTGGACCTCTGAGCTTCTAAGTTTGTCTTTGTTTTGTCATGACCTCAAATGGTTTTGAAGACATATTTTTCGCCCTTTCGGTGGCTTGATTACATTTGCTTTGATTGCAGCCCTTTTTGCTTTGACCTAGATGCCAAATAACATTGCAGTCTTAATGTCTTCGTCTGTCATGACGAAACGTCTTCCAACGATGTTACTCTGAGGGACTTTGGGGCTCCTTGCCTTTCTACTTACGAGATTTCTATAGAACTTCTTTGCCTTATGGTGTTAGAAATTTCTCTAGAAGTTCCGTGCCTTTCGGCTTTCGAAATCGTGATTTTAGCCCTGGCCTTTCAGATCAGAAATCCTGAGTTTTTTTATTTTTTTCTTTTGTTCGCTATATTGATCCCACGAGTAGCTAGATAAACACATTCCACCTTTCGCAGAGCACTGCTTGAGATGGTAAGGTCTAAGGACGATAGGGTGCGATCTATTTCTCCAAAAGAACCGTTTGAGACACTAACCCTATTGTTAAGAGCCTTCACCATGGTGTCTCACGGCTTAGCTTCGGGATTGTCTATAGACAATCTCCAGTCTAGTTCTGCTGGGTTCGGTTTTAACATTTCACCTTGAGTATGATGCTGTCAAATATTACGTACTCCCAATCAATGTCGGGCTTACCCAGCGGTCTTGGGACGATTTAAAAACGCGCAAATCCTAAGACTCTCCATTCAAAATCGTCCCCTGGGATTAACTATTTCCCCGATCATATTTACGCTGATTAGAAAAGACACATCCCTCGTCCCCTCTATTTAATTACTTATGCCAAACCAAAATAATTTAATTATTTTAAAAATTTGAAAAATTCTTTGTAAAAGGTATACATTTTTTTATTAAAAATCCCTTTAAGGGCTACATCACAACAAAACGTTTTCGATTTTATAAAAAATCATCATCAGTGTTATACCTAAAAGTAAGTATAAACGTTTTAATGAATGTATAGTTAATGTGACGTACAAGTTACCTTAGTTTACAGGGTAACTTCTACGTCACATTGTCGGTTTGTTTTTGACACCTTTCAGAAATATCATTATATTTACATTTAGTTGCCATTAAGTCATTGGAATGTAAATAACTCAATTTGCATCCCACATGTTGGGAAACTCAATACCTTACCCAAGGGCATTATCCTTGTTGCCATGTATCCATCCTAAGGCATTTTATTTAAGTATGCACCTTTAATGCATCCATATTATATTTAAAGGGTTTTTACCTGAATATTTCTTTGGTGGCTCAGCTGGCATCCAATCTGTAAGTATAACCAACTTGCTTTAACCTTAGTCAAAATTTAAACATCAACTTTACATTCATTAAAACGGTTAAACTTACTTTTAGGTCTAACACTGATGATGGTTTTTTATAAAATCGAAAACGTTTTGTTGTGAAGTAGCCCTTAAGGGATTTTTAACAAAAAAATTTTATACCTTTTACAAAGAATTTTTTCATTTTTTTAAATAATTAAATCATTTTGTTTTGACATAAGTAATTAAATAGGGGACGAGGGATGTGTCTTTCCTAATCAGCGTAAATATGGGGAAATAATTAAATTGTTGGTATACAGTCAACTGCAGGAAAAATTTTTCGTTTCCTTGTGGATTTTAATTATTTTATTTATTACAATAATAGAACCTCCCTCACATTTAATAATGGCTACTTCATCCCTCACGCACTCACATACTCAAAACATTAATATATGTGTGCATTTTAACAATTTATTAGATTATTAAGGGTTGTCTACGATGTATTTACCTATACTTTAGTAACAGTAATTCAGTAGAATTTACCTGCTTCAAATATAGTCCAGGGCGCATCTGTTTTGAAATGGACGTTGAGAGGTGACTCAAATTTTTTTGCAGAAATTGCTTGAAAATAACTCAAATAATAATATTTGAGTTATCCTCCCACACAAAATCGTCCGGAACATTGTTTAAATAATCAAAATGTCAAAATATGGAGGAAAAATTCGATTTTTTTATTGGTTTTTTGATTATAACTTTAAAACTGTTCATTTCTGAGAAAAGTTGTACTGACATAAAAGTTGCGTAACTAAATTTTCTACAATATAGAATTAGTTAAAAGTTGAAAAAAATAGTCACCCTTGTTGCAAAATAGCAATAATTGCGAAAAAAAAAACATACAAAAACAAGTATTCGCATTTTACGTTTTTCAACCATTTGTGCTATACTTATGACCTTCATATTTTACCCACAAAAACTGTATGATATATTAAAATTACACTGTAAATTTCATTAAGATCGGTTTTATAGATAAAATAAATGTTGCAATCCAGCTTTCGCAAAAAAAATTCATTCTTTTTAAATGTTGCAGGACTGAAAATAAAGCAGATAGCAAGTTGATTTTTTTTTTATTATAGAAGTGTTCTGTACCTTTCATTTGCAATTTGCAAAATTAAAATAGATTAATTACCACGGCATCAGGAAATTTTTTAAATAAACATTAATTTTTGGTGCTACGCGCAGGACAGCGGTGTTCGATTCACACAAGTTGATTTCCACCAAAATTTCTTCCAAGCTTTATCTAATATATTATTTTCTTACTCTATATTTTGTTGTATTTAATATTTTAATTCCACACAAATCAAACTAATTTTATTATTGTTTGTGAAATATTGTTTAAACAATTGCATATGTTTAAAAATAATAAACTTTTATTCTCTAAGTTAAAATATATGAAGAAAGTTATTGCTAAAAAAGTGTTATTTCAAAGGATAGAGTATGTGTTTTTATTTTGCAATAAACAAATTTATTTATTTATATCGAAATGTAATAAAAATTAAAATGTATCAATCATTATCAAAGGTCATTGGAATGCCCAATGAGAGCAAACTATCCGCTGTCCTGCGCGTAGCACCAATAATTAATGTTTATTTAAAAAAATTCCTGACGCCGTGGTAGTTAATTGATTTTAATTTTACAAATTGAAAATGAAAGGTACAGTACACTTCTATAGGCAAATAAGATTTCAACTTGCTATCTCCTATATTTTTAATCCTGTAACATTTTGAAAAAATGAATTTCTTTGCGAAAGCTGCATTGCAAAATTTATTTTGCAAAATCTATTGAACCGATCTTAATGAAATTTACGTGTTGTTTTACTGTATCATATAGTTTTTCTGGGTGAAATGTGAAGGTCCTAAGTTTAGCATGAATGGTTGAAAAACGTAAAATACGAATACTTGTTTTTGTATGGTTTTTTCGCAATTATTGCTATTTTGCAACAAGGGTGACTATTTTTTAAATGTTTAACCAATTCTATATTGTAGTAAATTTAATTACACAACTTTTATGTTAGTACAAATTTTCTCGGAAATGAATACTTTTAAAGTTTTAATTAAAAAACCAAGAAAAAAATCGAATTTTTCCTTCATTTTTTGACATTTTGATTATTTAAAGAATGTTCCGGACCATTTTGAGTGGGAGGAAAACTCAAATATTATTATTTGAGTTATTTTCCAGCAATTTCTGCAAAAAAATTTGAGTCACCTCTCAACGTCCAAATGTACTAATATTTTTACAGATGCGCTCTGGTCTAATAGTTTTCTAGCCTATTCACCAAAATGCTCAATGGAATTCATCGCAGGTAAATAATTGGTTGTCCTGTTTCCTCCTTTCTGGGGCTCGTTTTCTTTTCTTGTCTGATGATGCCTAAAATTATTATGGATAAAAATTAAGTTGTCTCCAATTTCATTTCGCCGTGGTTAAACAACTTAATATTATTTTTTGCGTGTGTGTCTGTGTAGCAATACACTGTCACTGCAACCTTCAGTGTACTTATTGTCGTGCAAATGTTTGCTCTGCGGTATGCCCCTGACTTTAAAAAGCTGTAGTAGCCCATCGTTTCGAAGATTAATTGGGTAAACACTGTTCGTCTTGTTTTTGTTTTGTTTATTAAACATGTTGAAAGTAAATTTATTTTTTAATGGACTGTACTTAGATTTTGGCGCTTTGTGCTCTATGCTTTTAAAAGTAAATTCCTAAATAAATAAGTTAAAACCTCCAGATATTTCTTTTTGTTCCGATAAAATCTAGCAATACCTAAAAATATATAACACCTACCTATTGTGCGTGAGATATTTTCTTTTAACCTCTTGTCAACACCACAAAGTTCTCAGAAAATCAACCGATAGAAGATAATAGGATTCTTAGAATCTTGTATGTTTCAGCTGAAAATCACAAAAATAGCGAGTCACAATTGATAAAACTGGACACAGGACGATAAAAACTTTATTTGGGAAGCTGTGTTATTGGAAATATGGGATGTCTATAAAAACGTGCACGAAGGATAGTATAATTTGTAAGCGTAGACGGAAATTTTTGGTGCTCATACGCGATAGCCAATATCCTGTGGAATTTTTAACTTGCATTAAAAGGGGGCAAGAAATTTAGTAGCAGAAAAAATCAACTACAAAATTGAATGCAACTTGACAGTCTTTCGATGGCTTGATGGCTAGTAAAAATTCCGTAGAGTATAGTATAATAATAAGAAACCGATATTTATTTGCTTCTTTTAATAACAATACTTCATTTAATAAACTGTCAAAATACTTTCTTCACTCTTTTTGACATCCTTTTCGAAAATAATAAAATACTAATTTACGAAAAGGATGTCAAAAAGAGATGGAGAAAGTATTTTGATAGTTTATCAAATGAAGAATTTGACAGACAGCCTGTGGAGTTCACGGATACAGTAACATCAATGGTTACCAGAATAACAAACGTGGAAGTGGCTCAAGCGCTTCAAAAAATAAAAAAAGGAAAAGCAGTCGGACCAGACGACATTCCTGGGGAAGTATGGAGAGCATTGCATTGGGAGAGACAGGAATAAGCTGGCTAGCAGGTCTATTTAATAGAATTATGGAAGTTGGACAAATGCCAGACGAATGGAGAAGCAGTATATTAATACCTGTCTACAAAAACAAGGGAGACGTACAACAATGTACAAACTACAGGGCTATAAAACTATTTGGCCACACCATGAAAATATGGGAGAGAGTAATTGATAGACGGATACGTGAAGAAACCGAAATATCCGATAATCAATTTGGCTTTATGCAGGGCCGATCAACAACAGATGCAATTTTCATTGTAAGGCAACTGATGGAAAAATACAGGAATAAAGAGACCAACGCTCATATGGTATTCATTGATCTTGAGAAAGCATATGATAGAGTTCCTCGTGAGATTCTGTGGTGGGCACTCAATAAGAAAGGAGTCCCTGGCGTATATGTAAAGATTGTAAGAGATATGTATGAGGGAGTAACGACTAGTGTTGGACAGGTGTGTTAGTCCTTATTTATTCTAATTAGTTTTGGACCAGATAACAGCGAAACTACAGGGTAACATTCCATGCTCTGGAGGAAAAAGGTTTAAACCTTAGTAGGACAAAAACAGAGTATTTGGAATGTTCATTTAAAGATGGCGTTACTACAAATAAAATGGTATCTTTGGATGGTGAAATGATTGTGAAAAGCAATAGTTTTCAGTACCTAGGATCGGTATTACAGAGTAATGGGGAATCAGATGGAGATGCATGCAGTAGAATTAGGGCTGTATGGATGAAGTAAAAGGAAGCGAGTGGTGTGGTATCTAACAGAAAAATGCCAATGAAGCTGAAGGAAAAATTCTATAAAACAGTCATAAGACCGGCTGTGATGTACGGAACTGAATGTTGGGCAGTGAAAAAGAAAGAGGAACAAAGAATTCATGTGGCGGAAACAAAAATATTTAGAAGGATGAGTGGAGTGACAAAAAAGAATAAAATTAAAAATGAGTATATTAGGGGAAGTCTAGGTGTGGCACCAATTGATGCCAAAAGAGAGAGCATAGGTTAAGACGGTTTGGTCTTCTTCAAAGTCGAGACCTTAAACACCCAATACGAAGAATTTCTGCAGTGCAGATTCCTGGAAGGGTAGGAGAGGAAGACCAAAGAATACCTGGGAGGTAACTTGTGTGGAGAAATGTAATTAGGGAAGCCGACTGCGCATACGGATAAGGCAAAGATAATGATGAATGATAGAGTATTAATAAGATTGAAAATAAATGTAGCTATTTTGTTATGTATAAAAACAATATTATAAGAAATTACCAGAAACTTATAAAAGATTTTTAACTACAAATATGACACGATATCAATATTTACTCATCCCAGACAGATTTTAGACAATATAAATGGGATTATGATCTAAAACACCACTTTAAATAGATGAAAAATATACATAAAAAGGTTCCGTTTCCATTATTTTGTCAAAGATATTTAATGACCCTATTTTTACCTGTAGAGATGTAAACGAAAAAACTGTATTGTTGACTCTTATTTGTCAATAACTAAAAGTCTCGTCCAAACTGTGACGGACATTTCTAATGATAATTGATGGATTCGACCGTTACTTGATGGAAGTTCATTTTATCTAACAATAAAACACTGAAAACGTTTGTTTTCTGTACTTCCACAAAATTTATTACAACTATGTGACTACAGCTGTTTCGGCAGAGTGCCTTTCTCAAGTGATTTAGATTACGATGGGTTTGCCTTTTTAAAAACTTTAACTGAAGAGGTTGAGGAGTGGGCAGCTGTTTGTCTCGAGTTGGTCATTCAGAATTATATCTGTATTTTTCAATTTATTAATTTCCATAGATTCTAATAAACATAGCTTAAGGCCTTAATTTTGAATATGCAGAATTTGAAACTGTTCAATAAAAGAATGATTAGGATCTAGAAGGTGAAGTGCGTCTGTAGAAATGTCGGTTTTTCTATTGTTGAAAGCCCTTTTGTGTTCTGCTATCCGTTTGTCAAAGGTTCTGCCAGTTTGACCGATGTAAGTTTTCGGACAGTCACCACAAGTTAGTTTGTAAACACCACTCTGTAGTTGTTTTCTCTTTCGGCTCTTATTTTTTCCAATTTATTTGCTTAAGTTGTTGTTAGTTCTGAAAGCTGGTGTTATTCCTTCCTTTTTTATGTATCTGGCTATTTTTGTTGTTATCTTGCCAGTATATGTGATAGAGCAGAAGGTGCTGGGTTCTTTCTGTGGTGGTGGATAGAATAATTTCAGGGCTTTCTTATGGAGCTTTTGGTTTAAAATTTTGTTAATTGTTTGTTCGTTATAGCCATTGTTACTGCTATTTGTTTAGTGATGTTCAGTTCTATCTCGAAGTTATTTTTTGACATGGGAATTTCTGTCAGTCTATGTATCATGCTATGGTAGGCTGCTAATTTGTATTGTGTAGGATGGGATGATGAATTGTGTATAGTTGTGTCAGTATGGGTAGGTTTATGATATACGGAGTTGTGTTTGTTGTGTAGTCTGGTAATTGTTATATCTTGAAAGTTTATGGACTTATTCTGTTCTGTTTCTTACGTGTATGGCATATTTTTGTCTTATTTACCTGGAGTAATATAACAATAATTAATGAGAGTAGAATCGAAATAAGTGAAAATTGAAATTGAAGAAGAAATATATTCTTTAGTGGATAGAAGATTTGAGCTACTTTTAGAAGAAAAATAGTAAAACAAAAGAGAAAGTTAACAAATGAATCAAATCAAAGGAGATTGCAATAAAATAATTATTACAAAAAAAAATAACATACATGTGACGTTTATAACTTTAAATATTGTCTGATAAATTTATTTATATTCCATAAGCAAAAATTTCCAAAAGGGGCGTCCACAAATCAGTTGCAACGTGACAGTTAAATTTATTTCGAGATGCTCTTCTCATATGAATTTTCCGACTATGAAAAGTTGTTAGAGTTCGTGATAGCATCTATGTCACATAAAAACCAGCACTTTAGTAATTCCAAACCGGCTGTCAACACAGTTTTCTTTTGTTTCGCAATTAATCCGCTTTAAAACAGAGCGAGACGAGAGTCGTAAATCAATTTCCTATGTGGCAGTGTCAACGGCGAGCTTGTTAGTCGGTCGCTTTTCTTTGCTCAAACACACAATTGCTAAATTTTTAGTCCGATCCTAGAATTTTATTAAGCATTCGTTTAAAAGAGATAAGAAAAATACAGTAAAATATGTAATAAACTAGGGATACAGTACAAATAGACCAGGATAAACGTCTTCTTTTTTTATATAATCCATTTTGCTTGTTCATTGGTGAGTTGTTGTCTCTATGGAAGATTGTCACTCCATATATTGCGCCGTGGGCAGATACTTCTACCACTTCTACCACGGCCGGTTTCACAAAGTAAAGTTAACTTGTGGTTAAGAGATAACCAGAGGTTCCCCCATTATAATATATTGGGGCAACCTCTGGTTATCTCTTAACTTTACTTTGTGAAACCGGCAGTTAGTGGTTTGTTCCTTGCATATTTACTTTATGTCCATTACTTGTTAAATTCTAACTCCGGCGACCAGTTACATCTTATTGGTTCTTTACTGATTACTATTGTTCTAGTTTTCTGAGTTTAAATCATCATATTAAATGCTTTTGCTCTTCTTTAATCTGTGAACTAGTATATGAAGGCTGTACGGGAGGTAGCGTCAAGTTTGTTCCAAAGCTTATTAACAAATTATGTGTCAGCTGGCCCAAAACTGGGGCTTTTAGGCAAGAAAAGATAAAGTATGAAAGTAGATGGAAAAACCCCACAAATATGCCAAATATTTATCTCCGTGCCTTGCATCCATAATGTCCTAGTGGTTAGAATACCTGGCACTTGGCTTTCACCCAGATGAGTCGGGTTCTATTCCCTGTGTCGGAAATCCTTTTTGTTTTTAAAATTGACATTCTTTACGATTGACAACTTCTTCCATCATTATTTGTAACGCTTCAATTTTTTCTGTTATTAATACAATATCATCATCCGGAGGGACCGCAGACGTTCGGAAACAATTAGCGTCTCTTTGCAAAGACAATGACGTCGACTTTGTAAAGTAACAAGACACTTACTTAACACACACACTACACATTACTCCCCTGACTTAGTGATAAGTTATACAATTACGTGGCTAAAGGTTCGAATTCTAAATCAAGGCCAGAATCAGAGAAAAAAAAAACAATATCATCAGAATATCGTGATTCAGTTATTGTGTGTTTACTCGTTTACTTGACAAGTTCTTCCATCATTCTTTGTAACGCTTCAATTTTTTCTGTTATTAATACAATATGATCAGAATATCGTGATTCAGATATTGTGTGTTTACTCGTATGTTAATAGCCCAAGCATCCCAGTGTAGTTATTTGAACACATATTCTAGCGCTTGGTTGAATAACTTGGGTGGGGTGGTATTAAACCGGAAGATATTAACAGAAGTTCAACCACGATTTTCTAAGTCCTGCCCTTTGCAATACTGGAAGGTTAGAGAAGGTACTTACAACTTGTGGAAAAATCCACGGGTTTCCTGTGACACTTTCGTGTAAAAATTAGATTTTCCATGAAAAAAAATATTGGGAGTTGCGATGAATTTTTAAGTCCTGCCATATCCATAGAATAACAGAATACTATCTACACACACCGGCAAAATTAGCCGAACACGTTAAAAATGGGACATGTTTGATGTCTCGTATTTCATAAACCAGTGGTCCGATTTGTGTGATTCTTTTAGTATGTTATAGCCTTATTATTTAAGAATATCGTTGTAATAATATTGTTGCTAGACAGGTAAATACCATTTTATACCGGGTGTACCAATCATACTGTGTTTTTTTCTTAAAGTTTGGAACACCCTGTGGAATATTCTAGCATATGTAAAATATTAGAATTAATACTCGATTGTAGACTTAGGCTTGTTTAACATTTTCCTTTCCGATTCATTTACTTATGTGAGATAATAAAAAAGTTATGTGCGTTAACAGCTATCCATGTTTTTCATCAATTAATCCTCATAGTAGGGGAGGAAAGTATACTAAATTTGCAGTTACTCGAGCGTTATGGGAACCTATTGGATTGTGAAGAGTATGTGCTAAAATCAGAAAAAGGTTCTTCCATAAAGTGGGGATCTTTTCATTTTTTAATTTAATTTTCCATTTGAAACAATCATTTTTCTCCGATTATAGCGCTATCTATCCATAATTCGAAAAAATATGTCGAATAAAAGTTGCTTATTTTTACGTAAAGAATCCAAATCTGCAATAAAAATTGGGGGCTCCTATTTAAGATTTTAAATTAAATCCCCACCCCACCTCCGTGGGGGCTCGTGACACCCCACGGAGAGGGGTGTGGAGTAGATTAAAAATTATAAATACGAACCCTGCGATATATTGCGAAATGAACATCAGATAGTAAAACTGCAAAATACACCTATTCAATATTTTTCATAAATCTACCGAATGGCACCAAACACGACCCCCCACGGAGGTGGGGTGGGGGCTACATTAAAATATTAAACAGGAGCCCCCAATTTTTATTGCAGATTTGGTTCCTTGACGTAAAAATAAGCAACTTTTATTCGCAACATTTTTTTCCTATTATGGATAAATAGCGCTATACTCGGAAAAAAAGATTGGTGGAAATGGAAAATTAAATTGAAAAATGGAGAGTCCCACACTTTATGGAGAACTTAACTTTTTTTGGTTGTAGCACCCACTCTTCACAATCCACTCCAGGTCATAAGAACGCTCGAGTAATTGCAAATTTAGCATACTTTTCTCCCCTACTATGAAGATTTATTGATAAAAAAACATGGCTTGTTGTTAAAGCACATAACTTTTTAATTTTCCAACATAAACAAATGAATCAAAAAAGAAAATGTTAAGAAAGCATAATTCTACAATCGAGTTTTAATTTTAATATTTTATATATGCTGGAATATTCCACAGGGTGTTCCGAACTTTAAGAAAAAAACACAGTATGTTTGCTACACCCGGTATAAAATGACATTTACCTGTTTAGCAACAATATTACTACACCGATATTCTCAAATAATAAAGCTATAATATACTAAAAGAATCACTTAAATCGGACCACTGGTTTATGAAATACGAGACATGAAACATGTCCCATTTTTAACGTGTTCGGCTAATTTTGCCGGTGTGTGTATTTTATGAAGAAAATTTTTTGGGCAGGACGGTTGCAAAAGGACTAAGGGAGTATACAGATATACAAATATGTAATGAAAATAATGAAATTTTCATAATTTTCTAAGTCCTGCCAACTTAATAAATTAATCATATTTATTTCAAAATGACCAAAAAAAAATGTTGGCATGACGTCACTTAATGTTTAACTGTACTTGTTTCTTGGAAGATTCTGTATAATATTTTCACTCTGGTTCCGTGATTTTCCAGGTCATAAAATAAATTTTGTTATAAAATAAATAATTTGAGTAGACATTATTCAAAATGGCAGGATGTTTAGTTACACCTTTTTTACTATATATAGTTAAAAAATGTGTAAGAAAATTCGTGGAAAATTACACGATTTTCTAAATCATGCCATTTCGCACATATCTCAAGAAGGTTAATATAAATCTATTTTCAAAGAGGCAGGATGGTTGTATAGTTATTTCGTATAAAAAAATTAAATTGTGTGTCTGTAAAATGATTTCAGGGTGTTATACAAACATATTCATATCACCACAATTTTCTGAGTCATACCATGTCGATTATGCTTAAAAAACACTAATCTAAAACCGTTTAAAACTTGGCAGGATAACCGCAAAGATGAATAATACAAAAAATTAATTTGTATATCATTAAAACAATCGTATCCTATTAAATATTATTTTCCTGACTAATGTCTCGGAATTTTTACACACTTTTCAAATCTAATTACAAATTGTAACATCTTTCTTTTAAGTGATTAGATCATATTTTTATCTAAGTAAACGCAATAAAAGTAAATAAACAATTTTTACAATTTATTGGTTATAGTAGGGAATTTACCTACCCATTATATTATAGAGGGTGTCTAGAAGCTCTCATAACAAACGAAAACCGGAGATTCCTAAGATAATTTTAAGAAAATTTAACTCAATTCACCTAGTTCAAAAATGCTTCCGTGGAAAGCTAGAGCTCTTTAAAGATGGCGTCTTGTAATTCATCATCGTCATAATTCAACCCGGATCTATCCACTGCTGGATACAGGTCTCAGTCTTCTCCATGCATTTCTGTCCTGTGCTGTCTGCATCAAGTTTCTGTCGATCCGTTTGATGTCATCAGACCATCTGGTTGGCGGACGACCTCTACTTCGATATGCTTCGTCTAGAAGAAGCATATCGAAGTCTTGTAATTAGTTTCTTTAAAATAGCTGCAGAACGCTTTTATTTGGAAAAACGAAAACTGGTACACTTATTTATCTTCCAGAGGTCAATTGTCAAATCTCAATTATCAATTGTCAATTTTTAGCCAATTTTATGGAGTTACGAATACGCAAGCAGAACCGACCTCCGAATCACCTAGTGCCAGAGTTGCTGCTAAGGCACGTCATCTGGAGTTTCGTGGGATATCGGCAATAAATTAAAGAAAACAGATTATTTGAGGGTTTTTGGGATGGCCGAACACGAATATGATATTACAACCGACCCTCGGAGCACCTGGTGCCCAGGGTGACTGATCTCGAATTTAGAGAGTTTTTGGAGGTCGATTCTGATGGCGTATTCATGTTCAGCAACCACAAAACTCCTCGAGTAATCTACTTGCATCACTTTAGTGTGTGAAAGCATCGAAATTTAAGAATATGGCGTGTATATTAATCAACCCGAGCACTAGGTAAAGATCTCTTCTAATGTGACATTCTTGTTCAGAAACCCCAAAAACCACCTGAGTAATCTGTCTGTATCAATTTACTGCCGAAATTAATATAAATTATAAATATGGTATGGAAAATGCTTAACAAATAAAAAAGTACCATAAAATATCATTTTATTATAATACTAAAATACAGGGTGTCCCATTTAAGAAAACTCAGAAAATACTCATTCCGAGTTTCAACCAACCCTGTATACTAAAATTAAACATTTTGGTATACTATTAATAACTGACAATAGTAGACTATATTAAAAATCGTTTAAACATAAATTAATAGAAGTTTGGATATCAAATCGCTAACAATATGTATAGGGTGTGAATGTTCCTACAAAATTAACAAACAAACGTAATTATATTTTAAACTACCTCGTATAATATTTCAAAACACTATATTAAAGAGAACACCGAGTAGAATCTAAAAATGTAAAAATATACAGGGTATTCTATTTAAAAAAAAAACAAAAATTTGTGTCACCCTGTGAAAACGGTTAGCCCTGTATATTAGAAAATACTGTTAAATCATAGTCCTATCTGTGGCCCATGTTTTACCTAAATAACTTTTTTCGTATATCTTACGACAAACGAGTAATTGGACTTTGTCATATTAATGTCCCACCCTGTATACAAAATAACCATAAAACCATCCTGCCTCTTTGTATTATATTAAGATTCTTGAAACATGTGCAAAATGGCATGACTCAGAAAATCGTTGACTTTTTTACGAATTTTCTTAGAAATTTAGGACTCCTGCCGTCTTACAAAAACCGTTTAACCTTCCTGCCGAGTACCGAAAAGGTATTGATTGTATTTGAGTATTATAACTTTTTAAAGGCAGGACTAAGAAAATCACGGAATTAGGGTGAAAATTTTCCGCAGAATTTTCCAAGGGACAAGTATACTTAAACATTAGGAGACGTCATGCCAATATTTTTTTTGATCATTTTGAAATAAATATGTTTAGTTTATTTAGTTGGCAGGACCTAGAAAATCATGAAAATTTCATTATTTTCCTTACATGTTTGTAAACATATATACTCCGTTACCCCGTTTGCAACCCTCCTGCCCAAAAAATTTTCTTCATAAAATCGATAGTATCCTGTCTATCTACGGATATGGCAGGACTTAGAAATTCATCGCAAAACCCTAATTTTTTGGGAAAATCTAATTTTTACAGGAAAATGTCACAGAAAATTTGTGGATGTACATCGTCTACCCTTCCAGTATTGCAAAAGGCAGGACTTAGAAAATCGTGGCTGAACTTCTGTATAATATCTCCCGGTCTATATCTCCCTGTCTTACTCATCGGTTTTTTTAATAGGCTTCGTTAGTTTCATCAGTTTAATAGATGTTGTTACCTTGTATATTTGTAATTAAGTCAGTATATCTGTAGTCGTTTCTGCTGTTTTGTAGGGAATTATTTACTGCCCAATGTTCCAGACCATCAAAGGTTTTTTTACGGGCACCCCTGCTAGCTGATCCAATATGCATTAGAATATAGGCACATTTTTGTTTATTATTCACGTAAAATAGTATTGTATTTATAGTCCTGTCGCCAGGGGGGGTACAACGGCCTCCTTAATTCAGATGGACTTACCCAAGTTTTTTTTATATATTTTGACCCGTAGAATACGAATTTTTTGGGTAACAGTTGATCCGGATGTCGATAAGATTGTTATAGACAAAGAACTTGAGGAATTACATAACAGTGATTTCTCGCAAAACAAAACATATTTTTGTATTTTTTGGGTCATTTTAAGCAAAAAATATTCCTACAAGTTTTTTCGTAGAATGCATAGCTTTCGAGATAACCGCGGTTGAACTTTCAAAAAATCGAAAAATTGCAATTTTTGAACCCGAATAACTTTTGATTAAAAAATAAAGTAGCAATTCTGCTTACCGCATTTGAAAGTTTAAGTCAAATTATATCGGTTTTGATTGTTTGCATTGCTAAAAATTAATTTTTTTATTGTTAAACTAATCTATAAACACATAGGTTTCCCGTGCCTAATACATGCGTTTTAACGCATGCTACGTAGAAATTGCCTCGCTTGCACTTGTAGCTACTCTACCTACTCGTTCGATTTTAAATGAGAAATCATAGAAAACATCACTCACATACTAGGTGTTTACTACAGTTTACAGCTTTGTTTAACAATAAAATAATAAATTTTTAGCAATGCAAATAATCAAAACCGATATAATTTGATTTAAACTTTCAAATGCGGTAAGCAGAATTGCTACTTTATTTTTTAATCAAAAGTTATTCGGGTTTAAAATTTACAATTTTTCGATTTTTTGAAAGTTCAACCGCGGTTATCTCGAAAACTATGCATTCTACGAAAAAACTTGTAGGAATATTTTTTGCTTAAAATGACCCAAAAAATACAAAAAGATTTTTTGTTTTGCGAGAAATCGCTGTTATGTAATTCCTCAAGTTCTTTGTCTATAACAATCTTATCGACATCCGGATCAACTGTTACCCAAAAAATTCGTATTCTGCGGGTCAAAATATATAAAAAAAACTTGGGTAAGTCCATCTGAATTAAGGAGGCCGTTGTACCCCCCCTGGCGACAGGACTATTATGTATATCTCGTATATTCCTTTTTGCGCTCGTATATTCTGGCGATAACGTTTATAAGACAGTAAACTGGTTTTAAAAAGAACCTGGCTGTAGTTTTTGCATAGGTTTTAATCTTAACCTGGCCCAAGAGCAGACACGCAAGAACCGTTTGTACAGAAAATAAAAGTCATTTGAAATGTGGTGCTACCGACGTATGTTAAGGATCTCATATATGTGTATATAACATACAAACTAACATCATTTTTCTCCAGAGGCTAAGAAAAGGTAAAAAAAATATTAACAACGTAAAGAACAGAACATTGGGTTACTTAGGTAACATTATGCGTAATATTAAATACCGACTTCTGCAATTGAGTCTACAAGGCAAGATTGAGGGCAGGAGAGACACTGGACGTAGACGTATATCCTGGCTGGCCAATCTTAAGAAGTGGGCTGGTCTTACGTCAACTGATCTATTTAGAGTTGCTGTGAATAGAATAAGATTGTGATAGCCAACATCACTAGAAGATAGGCACCTTTAGAAGAACAATAACATACAAACGTAAACTTTTTACAATCAAGATGCAGTAGAAATAAACAAAGCAAGACACTTTAATGTTACGAGAAGCACTCCCGAATCATGATTTACAACAGGGGTGGGCAAATACTTTTAAGCGCGGGCCAAAATGAAATTTTCAAAATGTTTCCCGGGCCGGAGTACTGTACCGCCTACCTACGCTGTGCACATGCGAATATTTTTGGTCGAATTTTGCCCTGCCCAAGACATTTTTTTTACAAAAATACTTCTTCTTCTTTTTATATAGACATGGCTCTGTCTGATTTTTAAATGTGCCTCCAGTAAGTTGTCGTTCCATAGTTTTCTTGGTTTTCCCACTGACCGCCTTTCTATTGAGGAACCGTCTCTCGCCGTCCTTATAGTGCTCTATTTGTGGTCATTCGGCTTATGTGGTCATTCCATTCTACTCTTCTGTTTCTTACCCGGTTATAACTGTTGTCCACCTTGCATCTCCGTCGTATATCTATAATTCTAGCTCCGTCCCATAGTGTCTTGCCATCGATTTTTCGAAGGGTTTTCATCTCCGCTGTTTCGAGCAATCTTTTTGCCCTCTCTGTGTCAGGTCGTGTTTTTGCCGTGTATGTCAATATTAGTCTGATGACTGTTCTGTAAATTCTGCCTTTCATTTCTTTTCCGATATTTTTATTGGTCCACATTGTGTCATTCAGGTAACCTGCGACTCTGTTTGCTCTATTCACTTGATCTTCCACTTCTGTTTCGAGTTTTCAGTAGCTAGATATTGTGACGCCTAAAACTCACTCACTTGTTTTATTACATAACCCTCCAGCTCCCATTTACATCTTATTGGATGTGCTGTTATAACCATGCATTTTGCTCTTTTTAGGGAATTAACATGTTTCTGGTAGTTATATTAAATTGGTGCAGCATAATCCGCTGTAAATTATCTTCACTCTGAGAGTTTAGTATTGCATCTTCTGCATTGCAGATTATTTTAAAAATACAAAAATAGACGGTTTAGTTTGTATTTTTACTAATGCCATACTCTGTATGAGAGTACAAAGACTCGTTTCATATAGTTTCTCTGAACCGCATTTTTGGAATATTTTCCCAGCGGTGCCTTTTGATATTTTGATATCTAGGTCAACAGAAAACTAGAATCGAGTCGCCATTTATTTCATTTATTTCAGATTATTTTAAGTTGTTTTTCTCCCATTTGGTATCCTTTTTTAGTTCTTACTTTTTTATTATTTTATCCATGATTACGTTGAACAATAAGGGTAAACATAATAATAACTCAGGGAATCTCCCTGTCGTATGCCATTGCCAGCTTCAATTGGATCAGTTAGTTCATCTTCTACTTTTACTTTTATTGTGGTAGATGTTTTCGATCATTGACAAAAATATGTTAAAGCATTTGGACAAAGAAACTTTACTGTTTACAATAGATAATAGTAATAATACATTATCTTACTGGGGTGTGCATGCAAACAATTTGTGCCCAGTAAAATATGTCACGTAATTTTTAAAGAAATATGGTCCATTGTATCATTCATAACAAGGATCCAGATAAAAAATGAAGATATTGAACAAGTGGATAATACGATTCTGTATTACAGAAGCTCTAAATCCGAAATCAAAAATTCGATGAAGAATAGGCTATCAAAAGCAGCCATTTTGAATATAGGGAAATTTCTGAGTAACCAAAGACTCAATCTGCAAATCTGATATCGGATGATAAAATGTTATATCCACTCTATTCTTCTTTATGGTGCCGAAGCTTGGACTGTTAATGTTGACTTAATGAGAAAACTGAAGCTTTTGAGATGTGGCTTTTTAAAAGAAGTTTGAAAATACCCTGGACCGATCATATTACGAACGAAATGGTGCTGCACATAATGGGAAGAGATAGAGAACTTCTGACTATCATTAAAAGAGGAGATATCGTATTAGGGCACAGAAATAATAAGTATGAGTTGTTGCAGCTGATTGTGAACGGTAAACTCGAAGAAAAAATGGAAAAAAAAAACCAAAACATCACTGTCTCGAAGAGTGAGAGAAGTGATTGTTCAATTATATGTAGTAAAGTAGGAATATAGTTTCAACTGTTCGAAATTATAATACTCTCTATTATTTAGGTACATATTTCATTATTTATATGAACATTACACACATTAATACTGTTAATTTTAACAAAAAAAAGATTAAAAAAATGCTTGTGGGATTTTTCAACGGGCCGGATAAAATAAGCGAAAGGGCCGGATGCGGCCCGCGGGCCGGCTTTTGCCCACCCCTGATTTACAATGTATCAACATTCTAAATCATGATTTGAGATTTATACAATGTATGTATATAATTATAAATCATGTTTTGGGAGTGCTCCTCGCAACATTCAACGTGTCTTGGTTTGTTTATTTCTAGTGCATCTTGATTGTAAATCAAGTATAGTTGCGTATTCACTCAATTCCACGGCCTGGCAAAAAATAGGCTCCTCATTTGATTCTTAATCTCTTCTACCGCAACATTATTTTGAACTGAGTCATAATTCATAAGTTACAGTTACCTTGGCTATCATTGCGATCTGTTTGTAACACTGAATTGTTTAAGTAAAATCATTGTTTTCGTCTTTGTTTTGTATCTACTCACCTTACCGAGCACAGTGGTTCTAAATGCTGAAAACGTGGTCATGAGGTAAAAAAAAGTCACTATCGTGAAATACGATACTCTACCCCACTATCGTAGAGTCGTAATACGCAGTTGTAAGGATCAGACTGGATATATTCTTATTCATAGCTCAGAGACAAGTCAGCCATGTAGGACGTTATTTTGATAGGCAGTGAAAGTAAAAAAGAACGCGTATACTGAAAACGCTGTAAAACGTATTTTTTTCTAGTTTTATCAATTTTATAGCTGTGAAGCAGATTCTTCTTTTTCAAGTACGTGGTGGGATAAAAGTGGACTAAATATTTAATAACAATAAATGCATAAAAATTGTTAATGAATAAACAGTAAAAATATACTTTAAATAATCCAAATTTCGTAAAAATACATTAGAAAGTACATAATTCTGCAATTAATGTTTATTAATCTCAAAATGTACAGTAAGAAGATACAGAATAACATTGTATGTATTGCTAGCAGTTGTTTGAATACAAAAGTGTGAAATGGCGCATACTACATGATTCTGTCCATCGTTGAGTATGTATGGGCAGTTGTACATATGTAATAGGTTCTGAATATTGTACTTCAAAAAGAAAATATATTGGTAATCAACAAATTCAAAAGTCCCTTATTATAATATAAAATTTCGAAAAAATGCGTTTAAAATAAAATTTTCGAATTTCTTTCGGCCATATTGGATCTGGATTTTGTTTTTCAAAAAAATAGTAATCAGCGACCTCAAACTACCAAATTTGGGAAAAAAATTTGCGTTTTTATTGATATTTTCAATTTCTTTCCGCCATGTTGGATCGCCATTAAAAAAAATGTCAGATTCGTAAAAAGCGATGCCAAAAACCTTCAAGTACGAAAGTAATTCCGAAGTGTATAAACAATATACAGTGAGCACGTAAAGGTTGGAATAAATTCATTTTCTCCAGAACGGATAATTTTGGAAAAAAAATTCCGAAACAGGTCCATTTTTATTTTTAAATTACCACTTTTTGGCATATATGTCATACTAGTGACGTCACCCATCTTGACGTGATGACGTCATCGGTGAATTTTTTAAATAAGAATAAGAGTCGTGTGATAGCTCATTTGAAAGGTAATTCAATTCTTTATTCAGTAATATAAACATTAACATAATTATTTGTACAGGGTGTCCAAAAAACATTTTTTGGATTAACTTTATTGACATAAAAAGAAGAATGTATGTAATTTATTTAATTCAAAATACTGCTCTCAGAAAACTGAAAAAAATGTTTATTTGAAAAATAATCATTGTTTTTCGCTTAAATTAAATGTTCAAACTGTCACGAGGCTGGTGGGTGGCGGCTTTAATATTGAATTTAAGCAAAAAACAATATTTATTTGCCAAATAAACATTTTTTCCTCTTTGCTGATAGCAGTAAAATGTATTTTGAATTAAATAAATTACACACATTCTTCTTTTTATGTCAATAAATTTAATTCAAAAAAAATTTTTTTGGATACCCTGTAAAAAATAATTATGTTAATGTATATATTACTGAATAGAGAATTGAATTACCTTTCAAATCAGCTATAACACGACCCCTATTCTTGTTTAAAAAAATTATCGAAGACGTCATCACGCCCAGATGGGTGACGTCACTAGTATGATATATATTCCAATAAGTCGTAATTTAAAAATAAAAATTTACCTGTTTTGGGACTTTTTTCAAAAATCGTCCATTCTCGAGAAAATGGATTTATTCCAACCTTTACGTGATCACTGTATATGCTTCTAAAGATTCATGACCACCTTTTCAACATTTAGAATCACAGTGCCGCGTGACATGATTATCGATGTATGCAACAAGTTGATTTCTTGCTCTGTTTCAGCTTTGATTTTGTCTCGTTGTCTACAACCACATGATCAGCATACAGTAAAACACCAGTAAAATATCTTTTAAAACACCCCTGCCTAGGTGATCCAATATTTATTAGAATATAGGCAAATTTTTGTTTATTAATCACGTGAAATAGCATTAAACGAAAAATAGAATAAATAAACCTTGGATGTATTTATGTATATCTAGTGTGACCAACTAGCCCGAAAAATCCGGGACATGGCCCGAATTACGAAGTCGTGTCCCGGCGTCCCGGACAAGGCTTCCGGGCCATCCGAATTTTCAACGTTTTGGTAAAATGCTATTTTGAAATTTTGAATACGTTATTCACATCAAATTGAATTGGTGGGACGAAAAAAAGTCGACAATTTCTAGAGTGTAATACTAGTACCACATCAAAAACGCATGCATTTTATTTCGTGGTATTATAGTTCTACATGGTCGTCTCAAAACAAGAACGACGGCGATCAAGGCAAAACATTACTATGAACGATCATAACTTCGTAGTGGTTAAAGAATTTAAATATCTAGGAACAACAATCACAAATAACAACAAAATAGAGCGAGAAGTTGAAACAAAAATAATGACAGGAAACAGATCTTTATTTTCAATGCAACATCTAATGAAGTCAAAACTTCTTTCACGAGATACTACAAACATTGCTGGTGTGGGAACGTAAAATACTTCGAATGATATATGGCCCTTGCAGAGACAGCGTGACAAACGAATGGAGGCGCAGATACAATAATGAGTTAGAGTCTCTATTCGGAAAGGGAAATCTAGTCAGATATATAAAGGCCAATAGACTCAGATGGGCAGGGCATGTGATACGCAGTAACGACAATCGCCTTGTAAACAATCTGTTCTGGGGAAGGCCAGATGGAAGAAGGTCTCTAGGACGGCCTAAAAAGTGTGGAAATATGCAGTCAAAGAAGATCTAGAGAAAATGGGAATGAGACAATGAAAATTAGTGGCACAGGATTGACAAACATGGAAGGTAATAGTAAACGAGGCAAAGACTCATGAAAAGTTGTAACGCCATTGATGATGATGATGATGATGATTATAGTTCCACAAAAACTAAAATGGTAGACTTTTTTCGTTTCTGAATTTTAATTATCTTCTTCTGAAAAAAAAATGGCCCTATTTTCATTGAAAAGTCCCGGATTTCAGGTATTGTTTTTCAGCCTTGTCCCGGATTCAACTGAATTGGAGTTGGTCACACTATGCATATCTCGTGAATTCCCTTTTTGCGCTCGTATATTCTGGCGAGAACTACTGTTATAAGACAGTAAACTGGTTTTAAAAAGGACCCGGCTGTAGTTTTCCCATAGGTTTTAACCTTAACCTGGCCCAAGAGCAGACACGCAAGAACCGTTTGCACACAAAATATTACCGTAATGTGATCGTAAAATTTATTATCGAACAACGAAAGAACAAAAAAATGTAATACATAAAACTACGAAGACATATTTAGAATGATGAATAGAAAACTAGGTTTAAATCTACAATGGTTTTTTAAGTTTTGATTTTATTTTCACACGCTTGAGTCTCAACATTTCTTTCTAGGTAAAAATAAAATGGAAAAATATCCTTAAACCGCTAATAAATATAAGACACATTAAGTCAAATGAATAATTAAGGAATGTCTGTCCAAAAGGTTGTAAGTACCATTGAGAACATCCATAAACTACGTCGTTGAAAAGGGGGATGGGGAGACTTTGCTTATTACGACGGTATGCAACAGGGGGAGGGGGCCTTGAGTGCACATCCGTCGTCGTTTGATGTTCACGAATGTAAAAGTATACCCTATTTTAGAATTAAAAAGAATTAGTATACTTATTGCTTTTTCCACCTACCTCACCGAAAGTATACTTTTCCGGACCAGATTGTAGGGAGCAAAGTTGTACTTTTCCTCCCTAGAGAGGAAACGTAAAAGTGACGTCATGGTATTTCATTCATGAAATATAATTTATTGACGCCTTGTACAATATCTATTTTCTATTACGTAAGTATCTATACATTTTAACGTTTATTTATAAAACACCCTGTATTTTGCAGAATGGTAAAAAACAGTAAATTGTTATTTTGATTTAACAATGTTTACATTAATAATTTGACTTATATTTGACAGTTGACAGTTATATTGTACCTACTTGTTAGTTTTAGTTCTAATAAATTTTGTTGGTAACTTACATAAATAAATTAAGTAAAAATGAAGAAATTACTTGTTATTTGAGGAAGGTGGAAAAATCATATGTATAACATGGGAGTAAAGTGCCTTTTCCTCCCTGAATGATTACTGCCTCCGCTACACGTCGGGCAGTAAACTTCATTCTCGGGAGGAAAAATAACACTTTCCTCCCTTGTTATACAAATAGCTATTACCCATACTTTTCATTTCGTCTTTATCACTCACAGCCTTAATATAGTGCTAGCAGTTTTGTAGAGAATAACAAACAATGAAACATTGTTCTATGTCTTTAAACAAACGCTTCTATACAGAACAACGGAAGCAATAAATATTAAATTGTTCAATTATTTACTCAATACTCTGTGTGAAACAATTCTACAAGAATTAATAGAAATAAAATATTCTATTCTATTTAGTTAGTACATTGTATTTATACATACTTAATAAAAGAAATGACATTGAAATCAAAACAAAGTAAGTACCAAGATTTACAGGGTGTAACAAAAATACAGATCATAACTTAAATCCCATATTCTGGGAATAAAAATAGTTCGATTGAACCTAACTTACCTTAGTACAAATATGCGCACAAAAAAGTTATAGCCCTTTAAAGTTACAAAATGAAAATCGATTTTTTCCGATATATCGAAAACTAAAAGAGATTTTTTAATGAAAATAAACATGTGGCATTCTTATGTCAGGAACATCTTAAAAAGAAATTATAGTGAAATTTGTGTACCCCATAAAAATTATATGGGGGTTTTGTTCCCTTAAACCCCCCCAAACTTTTATGTACCTACGTTACAATCAAATTATTATTGTGGTACCATTAGTTAAACACAATATTTTTAAAACTTTTTTGCCTCTTAGTATTTTTTCGATAAACCAGTTTTATTCGAGATGTGCCTTCTTTTTTAATATGCTTACATAAAAATTTTATTGGGGTTTTGTGCCTTTAAACCCCCCAAATGTTTGTGTACGTTCCAATGAAACTATTATTGCGGTACCACGAGTTAAAAACAGTGTTTTTAAACCTTTTTTGTCTCTTAGTATTTTTCCGATACGGCAACTTTTATCGAGATATGGATTCATTTTTAATTCGGTTCAAAATATACCTCAAACTGTAATAATTTATAAATAAATGCATATTATTATTACCAGGTCTCATAATCGTACTTAACAGTATGCAAATATGTGGTGGATTTGACAAATATTCAAAATATCTCGATAAAAACTAGCTTTTCGAAAAAGTACTAAGAGGCAAAGAAGTTTTAAAAATATTGTGTTTAACCAATGGTGTCACAATGATAATTTAATTGAAACGTAGACAAAAGTTTGGGGGGGTTTAAGGGAACAAAACCCCCATAAATTTTTTATGGGGTGCACAAATTTCACTATAACTTTTTTTGAGATATTCCTGTCATAAGAATGCCACATGCCCGTTTTTAATCAGAAACCTCAAATAGTTTTCGATATATTGGAAAAAATCGATTTTTATTTTGTAGCTTAAAAGGGCTGTAACTTTTTTTGTGTGCACATTTGTACTAAGGTAAGTTAGGTTCAATCGAACTATTTTTGGTCCCAGAATATGTGGTTTAATTTATGACCTGTATTTTTGTTACACCCTGTATATGACGCAGAAAGCATAGGAACTCCGATAAAAGTGCTGTCTTTTGTCCCAATAAAGCTAATTAGTTGTACAGTGAATTGAGAAAAAAAAGTAAGCGGATATTAATGAGCTACATAGTAATATACTGATTTGGATACATTCGTAAATAAACTTTGAGAGCTAACTTTAAAAATATCCAGAAATAACATGGAATTAAAAAAACACTAAAAAGGGGGCTCATGAGTTGAAATTGCGACGTCGGTATGAGGGGGGAGTCAACTGTAAACGACGCTTTACGACGGGAGGAGGGAGGGTATTAAAAACTCGGGAGGGTATTAAAAAAATTTTACGACGTAGTTTATGGATGTTCCCATATTACACATTTCACATGAGAAAGAAAAATCGGTTATTAGTTCGTAGTATACACATGAAAAGTTTCTTAAAATGATTAAAATTTCCAATCTTCATAAAAATTGTCAGTTAAATCAGTAAAAATTTATATTTTGTCTGTTATTACATAACGCGCACAATTGTTAATTTTCATTGATAGCAACAAAAATCAAACATATGCGACTCGTGCTATAAAAATAGCACAAATGTTTAATTTTCATCATCAGTGGCATCATATAGCTCTTTATGAGCCGAAGCCTTCAAAACAATCCTTGACCGATGTCTCGGTCTTCCTCTGGCGCATTATCTCATCGGCCCTCTTCGGTCAAAACCTTTTCTGATTGTAGCACCTTCCTCTCGCCTGATTATATGACCTATTCATCTATGTCGTGCCACATTACTGAATTTAACAACGCCAGGTTCCCAAAAACTTCTATACAATTCAAAGTTGTAACACCTTTTATTTCTCCATTATATATATTTTCAGGATTTTTTGTTCGAAATGTTAAGGCATTTCTGGGTCATTACGTGTAAGTGACCATATTTCTACTCCATATTACCACTGATCTTAGTAGTGTTTTATAGACGATAACTTTAATTTTTCTGGGTAGTTTTGAGGTATGTCTCCTAACGCCATACAGACACCTGGCAAGTACTTTTTTCAAATTTCTTTGCTGACGTTCTTATCCTGAGTCAGCAGCAAGCCTAGGCTTAGGAAGGTGTCCATACCTGCCAGTTCTAAATCGACAATTATTATTCTTCTACATACACTCAACGAAAAAAGTACGTAATATTAATAAAAATGTTAATTCAGACAACAAAAGCAATACTTAAAATTTGTCCTCTTGGTTTTATTGGAACAACAAAGCGATGTTTATCAATTCATTATGTTCGTTAGTTGATCCAATGTATTACGTTTATTGAATGGATGAACATCCATTTATTAATATGACGAACACTGTTCACTGAGCCAACGAACACTATTCATTGAAACAACAACGTCGTTAATTGACCGACGAAGACTATTCGTTGTGTCAATCACAGTAATATTTCTTCTAACGTATTTCGTTTATTTCTACAATTAGTTCCGTTTATTCTTACAATTAATTCCGTTCATTCCCACAATAAATACGGTTATTCTTACAAGCAATTCTATTCATCCCTACTATGAACGTATTTTATATTGATAATTACTGAATGCATTAGTTCAATGTATGATATTAATTGATTAATAATAATTTTGCAAATCCTCTTTTTTGTTCTAAACCTAATGGATTTTACACTGTGTGATTTCTCATATGATTTCACCTATACAGTGCGCTGGAAAAAGTGTTGCCCCCTTATTAACTTATTTTTAGAACATAAGCAAAACGGTCGGACAGGTCGATTTTACGACTACACTTAGAAACGAAATGAAATTATTCGGCACTTCGGCAGAGGTAACAGCATTGTTTAAAAAAGAACGATAAGGAAAAGCCCTTACATTTCAAATGATCAAGCAAAACATTTATTGTTTCAACAACTTCTTTTATTGTTACCATAAGCGCATTGATTGTGGTTAATAAAAGCCGTAATATATTGATTAATGCATTCGTTGTCACAACAATCAGTTTACATCTATGGAATAATAAAATATTACTCTATATTAACAACATTTGTACATTGTTTTAATGAGATCCGTACGTTGTCACGATAAACCAAGGTAATTGCTTATCATCTACGAAATCGAGAAAGTGATTTGCTGTCAGAATTACCATTATTTATTAAATATACGAAACTAACTTATTGTCTGAATAAATTGAGTGTTATTGATTAATGTACTCCAGTTATTTTCACAATTATTATTCAATCATTGTGACAATAACCAAATACATGGATCAATGTCTAAATGTTCGTTGAAACAAAAAATTAAATTGTTGTTACAACGAAATACTATTCAATAATCACTGTTAATCAATATTACGAACTAAATTTTTTTGAGTGTAGGTGTCTGGTTGCTTGAAATATTAGAACACATAATATATTTGCTCTTCTGAGCATCTATATTTAGTACCATTGAAGCATTGACTGACCGAGGAATTGAGAACGCCTCGGTCAGAGACTCTTTGGACCTAGATATGATGTCTATGGCGACGGTCGATTTGTATCGCCCATCCAAATTCCGACAGTGAACCATATGCGAGAACGGTCGGCGTGTGTGAACTGTCCCATTCTCGCATGTACGGGCGATATAAATCGACCGTCCAAAATCGATGTGTGTGTATTTAGCGTAAGATATCTACAAAAACTACTGCGTCGTCGGCATATCTACTGTTGTTTAGATGCACTGACTAGCGCTCTGTAGTCCTAGCGCTTGTTCGAGTACATATTATTAAATAATACCGGGAACAGAATGCATCCTTGTCTCACTCCTCTATGACGTCGTTCAACTGATCATCCACTTTAATGTTGACAGTTGTCGGTGTCACATGCCATACAGCTGATGAAACAATTCAAATACTACATGAGACATTCCCTATATCGTGTCATTTAACATCATTACATTACATTTTAAGAACTAAAAAAAGGATACCAAGTGGGAGAAAAACAACTTAAAATAATCTGCTATGCAGACGATGCAATACTAATCTCTCACATTGAAGATGATTTACAACGTATGTTGCACCAATTTAACATAACCGCCAGTAAATTTAACACGTTAATTTCCCCAAAAAATGCATGGTTATAACAGCAAATCCAATAAGATTTAAGCTGGAGATTGGATCTGGAGGGTCAGATAATAGAACAAGTGATGGAGTTTAAATATCTAGGCATCACACTATCTAGCTACGTAAGGCTCGAAACAGAAGTGGAAGATCAAGTGAATAGAGCAAACAGAGCCGCAGGTTACCTGAATGACACAATATGGAGAAATAAAAATATCGGAAAAGAAATGAAAGGCAGAATTTACAAAACAGTCATCAGACCAATAATGACATACGCGGCAGAAACACGACGTGATAGAGAGAGGACAAAAATATTGATCGAAACAGCGGAGATGAAAACCCTTCGAAAAATCGATGGCAAGACACTGTGGGATAGAGCTAGAAGTGCATATATACGACGGAGATTCAAGGTCTCTCTCTCTCTATCTCTCTCTCTCTCTCTCTCTCTCTCTCTCTCTCTCTCTCTCTCTCTCTCTCTCTCTCTCTCTCTCTCTCTCTCTCTCTCTCTCTCTCTTATCGTTTCCCCATTACTGAGGATCGTGATTTCTTCCAATATTCCTAACAATGTTTCTCCATTGGTCTCTATCTTAAGCTGCTCTAAGAGCTTCGCAGAATGAGTTTCCAGCTGAATTTTTTATTTGGTCGGACCATCTAGTTGGTGATCGTCCTCTTGATCTTCTCCCCGGAACGTTTCAAGAGACCATTAATCTCTCCAAACTGTCGTCACCTCTGCGAACCACGTGACCAAAGAATTGCAGAATTCGTTGCAGACATGTTGTGGACAGCCTTTTTTTAATATTGAGTTGGTTTAGAATGGAAACGTTTGTCCTATGAACTGTCCATGGTATGCGCAGCATTCTTCTCCAGCACCACATCTCAAAGGCATCAATTTTTTGGCGCTCGCATGCGCGAAGTGTCCAAGTCTCTGCTCCGTATAGAAATATTGAAAATACAAAGGCATTCACCAGTCTCATCTTGATATTTTGAGAGACAGATCTGTCTTTCCAACTTTAGTTAGGCGACTCATCACATTTTTTGCCATAACAATACGTCTTCGAACTTCTGCTTCACAGTTGCCATCGTTAGTTATACTAGACCCGAGATAGACAAAGGTGTTTACTATCTGGTATTCCTTTAACATGTTAGACAGTTGAATAGTGTCGAATCTGTCGACCACCATTATTTTTGACTTAGCTTTATTGATTTTTAGACCAACTTTATTGCTTTCGTGCTCAACTCTTCGCAGAAGATCAAACATTTCTTGTTCATTTGCTGCTATAAGTGTAGTGTCATCAGCAAATCTCAAATTGGAGATTTTCCTACCGGCTACTGTTACTCCACCGGCCCATCCTTCTAAAACCATCCTCATGACATGTTCACCATAAATGTTAAATAAGTCAGGTGACAACACGCATCCTTGTCTAACACCTCTCTCGGTCTTGAATTGGTTTGAAAACATCTGATCTAGTCGTACTGTCGCTATATTAAACTGGTACTGATTTTTAATAAGTGTCACCAGGTTCATTGGTGCGCCCATTTCTATTAAAATTGACCACAGATTTATCCAGCTTACACAATCAAATGCCTTTTGGTAGTCAACGAAGCATATAATCATAGGTACTTGAAATTCTCTAGACTTTTCAATAAGTTGTCTCAGGTTCAGGATTTGTTCCCTTGTACCTTTACCTTTTACAAATCCCGCTTGTTCCTGAGGTATTTGGTAATGTAGATAGGTTTTTAATCTGTTTTTCATAATATGCAACAAGATTTTACTAGCATGTGTTATTAGTGACAGTGTGCGGTAGTTTTCACATCTGGTAGTAGTTCCTTTTTTGTGTAGCGGAATATAAATTGAGGTTCACCAATCAGATGGCCATTTTCCTGAATTCCAAACAGCGACACAGATAGAATAGATGATATGTAGTCCTTTGGCACCTAGTAACTGTCGTATTTCACATGGTATTGAATCAATGCCTGGGGATTTATTTCTCTTTAGTGATTTAATTGCATCTTTGACTTCAGCGAGTAAGACAGTAGGCTCTCTAGGTTAGTCAGAGGGCCACTGATTTTCTGCTGATACCTCGTTATTTTTATATAGCTCGTCACAGTAGTTTCGCCATGTTTCCAATATTTCGTCAGTATCGGTCTTTAGATTACCTTCCTTATCTATTACAGACCACGCTTGAGGTTTAAATTCTCTAATAAGGAGTTTGATCTTCTGGAATAAATCCCTCGGTTCATTTCGACAGCCATGTTCCTCTATCTCTCTGCATATTTGAGATATGTAATCAGCTTTGTCTTTGCGGCACTGTTTTTTTATTTCTTTCGATAACGCTCTGTATTTATCGTTTGTTCTGTGTCTAGTTTTATGTTTTTTTCTGCGTTGAATAACAGTCCACGTATTATCGGATATCCATGGCTTACGGTCAGTGGAAACCGCTGTCTCACAGTCTTTTGCAGCCTCGATTACCTTATCTTTGAAATAAATCCAATTGCTCTCAGGGTCACTATCTACTTGGTCTAAAGAGAGAGCTTCTTCTAGGTTGTGTTGGAAGTCATTGATTTTTGATGGATTTAGAGACATTCTCTGGGGTCTTCTTTTTGGTAACTTTAAAACGAAGTCGAACGTCCAATACCAGGAGTTGATGATCGCTTCCACAGTCTGCGCCAGGATATGTTTTACAGTTGATGGCCGACGACTTCCATCTTGATCTTATTAGGATGTAGTCTAGTTGATTCCTTGTTCGTCCATCTGGGCTGCGCTATGTGTATAATCTCCGTGGATGATGTTGATATAACGTGTTTGTAATTGTAAAGTGTTGTTCTACACAGAACTCCACTAGACGGTCGCCATTCTCATTTCTCTGTCCCAGTCCATTTTTGCCCAGCACTCCTTCAATATCTTCATTAGATGACCCCACTTTGGCGTTAAAATCTCCTAAAATTATGACGAGTTCACGATTCGGAATAGCGCGAACAGTTTCTTCTAGACGACCATAGAACCTGTTGATGTCTTCTTCTTGTGCAGCTGTTGTAGGAGCGTATGGACAAGGTGTAGAGTATTGGTGGATATTTTCATTTTAAGGGATATTATCCTGTCATAAATAGTATTATATCCAATTACGCAGTCGTTAAGTTTAGAGGGTACAATTACTGCGACTTTGTACTTTTGTTATCTGGGCCTGAAAAATAGACAACGTTGCCAGCAGTTGTTTTAAAATGCACTTTACCTCTCCAGTGAGTTTCAGAGAGTCACAGTACCGAAAGATTGTGGTCTGCCATTTCTTTTTCAATTATGTGTAACTTTCCAGGGTTTTGGATCAGTCCCTGGACGTTCCATGTACCAATTCGCTGACATTTTCTTCAATTAAATGAAAATTTGTATTCAGTCGCACAATTTCTGCCAGGTGCCTGGTCCCTCACACCTTGGCAGTCGGTAGCAAATTTCACACCATCCGACCCGGAACCGAGATGGCGCCGAGCGTGAGTCGGGTCGCTACACATTTCATCTTCACTTACTGAAATTGTCATCGTTGTGGGAAGAAATTCTCTTGGGAAAATAGTGCAGTGGTTTCCCTTTGCCTTCTGCACCGCTGTATATGTGCCGTTTCCGTGGCTATGATTCTCGCCGCATGGTCAGTTTTGTAACAGCCAGCTGCCACTGTTCAACCTATCAGCATGCCTGTCTACCCTCACTTAGTTTAGCCTGCAGACCAATGCAGTTGCCCGGGATGTGGCACGTGGAGCCATAAGTGAGAGTTGAGTGCCTTAGGAGGACCAGTTATCAAAAACAATCCCCCGTTTGATGTGGTCGTTCCAATAAAAGGTGCTACCTCTATAACACATTCTTACACCCCAATGCAAGGTGGACAACATTAATACCTGGGTAAGAAACAGAAGAATAGAATGGAATGACCACATAAGCCAAATGACAACAAACAGAGTAGTAAGGACAGCGAGAGACGGTTCCCCAATAGGAAGACGATCAGTTGGAAGACCACGAAAACGATGGAATGACAACTTAGTAGAGGCACATTGAAAAAACAGACTATATTTCTATACAAACTATTGTATATGTCTATAGAAAAAGAAGAAGAAATTTCTTTTTATGGGGTTATTTGAAGTCAAAGGTCTATGGTTTATGTCAAGAAATCTACTACAACTACTCGTGCATTGAATTTTGGTCACATTTATGCAAAATAATCATAGACAATTTCCAAAGCTGTGGTGGCCATTTTCTTGATTTGCTATTCCATACATAACCCTATGTTATGTACTTTATGATTCAATTAAAAAATTACAATCTAAGGAAAAAACAGTGTTTTCTATTATATTCAAATCTTTCGTAAATTTTGGTACATCCTTTACAATACAGAAGAAGATGGTATTACAATTTACGATCTATAATAAAAAAAAACATGAACGAAATATTACATTCTTCACTTCACTTACCTAAAAACTTGATTTTGGACTGGTCTAAAGCGTAGCATGGTTTTATAGCCGTAAAAAACAGAAAACTGGAAAATCCCTTTTGTGCCACTGGTGTTTGTTAGTCGAGCCGAAGGGGGTCGCGGCGCGGACGAGTGTAGCGTCGCGGCGCTTCGCTCTGGCCGAACGGACGGACAATTTAATCATCGATCGTGTTAATGCGGGTCTTCTCCGAGAGGATCTCCTACGTGTTGGAAGTTGGAAGTTTTTATTATTGACGGTAACGGAAAAACGCTGCGCTGGCTAGCGCTCCCGATTCATCAATGAAACTTTATTTCTTGAACTTACAGGTATCCGATATCTGGATCTAATTTACGGAAGATGCTTTCTATCTTTTGTCGATGATTAATTATAGTAAATTTAGTCATAATAGCTTAATTTTGTTTAAATTATAAACATACATTTATAAAAAATTATAAAATCTTATATTTATTTATTTTTTTATTTATTTATCGTATGGCATAGATACAACAAGAACACATAATTTTAAAAAAAAGTATATAAAACACTACATGAAGTATCACAAACGAACATCTAATGTATTAATATACTGTAAAACATTTTCGGTCGCATTCAGGAACTCATCGAAAACTCCAGGGTATCGCCTTCGGGGGCATTCCTCAATAATGTGGCGGATGGTCTGCCGTTGCGCACCACAATCACACTCAGAAGTAAGGGCCTTTCCCCATCTATGCAAGCTGTCAGCACATCTACCGGTCCCTGTCCTTATTCTGTTCAGCGCCGTCCATGTATTGCGGGGCAGTTCAAAGCCTGGCGGTTTCTGATCGATACAGGCCATTTGGTGTGATTCCTGTGGTGAGTCGCTCTCCCATTGTCTTCTCCAAGCGTTGGTGAGGTCGAAATGTTCCTGATGTAGGGAGGTGGCCCTTAACAATGGGGGATATCTGGAGCGCAGTCTTTTCATTTCGATATCAAGCTTATCATGGTGGATGGGTAGTTGATGGTTAGCCTCGATTTTTCGATATTCTCTGAGAAGAGAATGACTTCTTCTTAGTTTAGGCGGTGGAATGTGACTCAGAATGGGAAGCCAATAGTTCGGTGTTGGTCGAATTGTACCTGAGATCATTCGCATTGTCTGGTTTAATTGGGTGTCAATGATCTTCGTGTGTTTGCTATTGAGCCATACCGGCGAAGCATATTCAGCCGCCGAGTATACGAGTCCGAGAGCGGATGATCTGAGTACGGAGGCTGAGGACCCCCATGTGGTGCCACATAGCTTTTGGATTATATTATTTCGCGTTTTCAGTTTTTCTGCCGTTCTTTGTAGGTGTTCCTTAAAACTTAAGGTTCTGTCAAGAGTCACTCCAAGATATTTTGGTGTTGAGTTATGAGCGAGTAGTCTGTTTTCAAAGTGAACGGAGAGTTTTTTGTTGGCTTGGGCATTATTAAGATGGAAACAGCACACTTCAGTTTTCGTTGCATTGGGCCGTAGCCTCCATTTGCGAAAATATTCACCCATAACAGCAAGGTCATCCGTCAGTATTGTCTCTGTAACATTCATGTTATTATGTCTTGCTGCAATGGCCCAATCGTCAGCGTACCCAAATTTCTGCGAAGTTGTCCTAGGTAGGTCCGCGATGTATAAATTAAAGAGTAAGGGTGCCAAAACAGATCCCTGTGGCAGTCCATTGCTGAGCTTCATTTGGACACTTCTTAAGTTGCCCATTGTGACGTGAAAAGGTCTGTCGGTGAGCATGCTATCAATGAGTTTAGTTACCTTTTGGCACGGGATGGCACGGATCAGTTTGCAGATTAGTCCTTGTCTCCAGACGGTGTCGTATGCAGCTGATAGGTCAATGAAAGCAACGGATGTTTTTTGCTTTCTTTGAAAACCTGCTTCGATATGTGTTGTTAGGGATAGGATCTGATCTGTGCAGCTGCGGTTAGGTCTGAACCCTGCTTGCTCAATAGGTATCACCCCCAATATGGTGTTACTAATTCTGTTGTGGATTAAGCGTTCCAACAGTTTATAGACACAGCTCAGCAGTGCAATCGGTCGGTAGTTTTGGGGTTGATCATTTGCTTTTCCTGGTTTCAATATGGCTATAATGGAGGCCTTTTTAAGGAAATGGGGGATTTCTCCTGATTTTAATATATCTGTGTAGAAATCAGCCAGCCATTTCCTAGCATATTTGCCACAATGGAGTAAAAATTCTGGATGTATTTTATCGGAGCCGGGTGCCTTTCCAGATTTAATTTCTGATATTGCTGAGGTAATTTCTTCTGGAGTAAACTCGTCAGAGTATTCAGATGTAGGCGGGCATGCAGACTTTAATATTTTTAGGTCTTGTTTTACTTTGGTGGTGTGGTCACGATCTCTAGGTGCCCTTGAGTTTGCTACAATGTGGGAGGCCACTCTGTTGGGAACTATTGGTACTTTGTCTCTAGTTGAGTGTCTGCTACTACCAAGTTTTCTAAGTAAGGACCACGCTTTTCTGCTTGATTTACTAAAGTCTAGTTTTTCCACAGTTTCCATCCATTTTTGCCGTCTGGCTGCATCCAAACTGTGCAGCAGTTCGTCCGCAATTTCTCGGTCTTGGCTTTCGTTGTATTCTTGATACAATTTTTCGCATTTTTCATCCCATCCTGGGACATAACCTCTACGATATCCTCTGGGTATAGTTTTCTTCGCTGTAGATATAACTGCGCCAACAAACCTCATATAGTTTGTACGTGTTGGGGTTATCCATCCGAGACATTTGTCCAATCTCGCAGTAAAAGTCGCCCAGTCTGCTTTTTTAAAGTTCCACCTAGGTCGAGGGAAAGATGTTATTATTGGTATTTTGATGCCAACTTCTATTACAACTGGTCTATGTTGGCTATGTGGAAAATCTGGGAGCACTGTACGTGAAGCTGCCAGGGGTTGATTGTTTTCGTTTGTGGAGACAAAGGATAGGTCTGGGTTGTATTCTCGCCTCCAGGCTGCAGATCGAAAAGTTCCCCTATCTTTAGCGTCAAAGACTAAATACGTGCCAGCCCCTTCGCTCCAATTTATCAAAGCCTCGCCGTTTTGATCACTTTTTCTATACTTCCAGAGTTCGTGATGGCTGTTAAAATCTCCAACATACACTGAGGGGTGTGGGTGGGCGTGAATAACATGCGGAGGCCACAGGACTGCCGGTGGTTTATAAATATTGCTGACAGTAATTTCGCCAATTTGTATGGTAACCGTATGAATGTTATTTATGTCTGATGTAGAACATATGTGTGCATTTTCTATTTTGTTTCGTACATAGGTTGCTACTCCATAAGCTGGATGGTAAGTTGCACCCAGTAAATCGTAACCATGAATTCTTCCTCTAGCGAGAATTTGTTCCTCGTTTTCTACATGGGTTTCCTGAATTGCGACTACGTCGATATTATTTTCAATGAGTACCTTTTGAAGGTACTCACATTTACTTCTACTAATACCTTCTATATTTAAATGGCATATTCGGACGCTTGGTCCGAGTCGTTTTGTTGCTTGGTCCTGAGAAGGTCCCTTTAAGTTGTTGGTTGGAGGCATATCTTATTATTTTAATTATTTTAATGTGTTCCTTAAAATAAAATCTTATAAACAAATTAATTCGCAACTTTTTAATCAAAGCTTTATTGTTTAATTGTTAGAACTTATTTTATCAATAAATATAAATACTCCAGGCTGTGGGTGAAAAATAGGTCGATTTTAGGATATAATTCAGGAATTTTTGAAACCTATCAGGTGTTGTAAAGGACGATGCCAGGTTTAACTTCTACTAAAATGTGACCAAAAATATTGTGAGCTTTTTTTGTTATTGCGATTTTCATTTGCTAAATTTGCAATTTTTAAAGATTTTTAATTTTGCAGCTTAGGATATTGATTCTAGGGAAAAACTTTTTAATAGAAAGTTGTAGTAAATTAAAAAACCTACAATCTGAGCTATGGTAAGTTTAATTTCGTTGATTGGTTATTGCAAGACAGCCTGCGAAAAGTCCAAAATGACCGTTTTTTACAATTGCGTTATTTATTGTACAAATAATTTTTCTTTATTTTTTAAAGCTCTAAAATAAGAACCTTTCAATTCCAAACATAAAAAAAAAATTGTAAGGCCGGATTAACGAATTTGTTGCTTAGATATTATGAATTGTTTATCCCAAGAGGTCAAATGTCGAAGGCTATAACTTTTTGAAAAAAAAATCGTAGAGAGTTGGTGAAACATCCAATCTCCTTCTAAAGAGTTATATTTTCATATTCTGATGTAAATAAATGTGTAAAGCATTTTTTGGTGTGGGCCATAGAACAAGCTATTAATAATTGTAGAATAGATTCGAGATATAGACAACTAATACATAATATATATGAAAATGCAACTATGATAGTACAACTAGACGAAAATACAAATCCCATCCCTATTAAGAGAGGCGTGAGACAAGGAGACGTAATATCGCCAAAGCTTTTCAACCTAGCACTAGAAGACGTCTTCAAAACGACAAATTGGTCAACCTATGGCATTAACGTTAATGGCAAGAAGCTAAATCACCTCAGATTCGCTGACGACATTGTGATTATAGCGAGCTCATTCGAGGAACTGCAAATTATGATAGAGGAACTCGCAGGCAGCTCCCAATACGTCGGTCTAAAAATGAACATGAAGAAAACAAAAATAATGACAAACACAGATGACCCCAGACGCATAACTATAAATGGCAGTGAGATAGAAAAAGTCCAGGAATATATCTACCTAGGCCAAATCCTGAAACTTGACAAAGAAAACCAAAGTGCGGAAATTAATAGGAGAGCAAGACTAGCATGGGCAGGATTTGGAAAACTTGGTTGGATACTTAAGAACCGCAAAATACCTCAATATTTGAGGATCAAAGTGTTCAACCAGTGCATCCTTCCTATCATGACATATGGGTGTCAAACCTGGACCCTAACCAAGGCAAATATGAATAAACTAGCTACAACAGAAAGAGCTATGGAAAGAGCAATGTTAGGTATACGACTGTCAGATAAAAAGAGGAGCGACTGGGTAAGATCAAAAACAAAAGTCGAGGACATAACAACAAAAGTTGCCAAACTTAAATGGAGCTTTGCAGGCCACACTGTTAGACAAAAAGACCAACGTTGGAATGCCACGATACAACATTGGAGACCTTACCAAAGTAAACGACCGAGAGGAAGACCACAGATGAGATGGGTTGATGATATTAAAAGAGTAGCCGGAACGAATTGGAAATATGTTGCTCAGGATAGAGACCGATGGAAGGAGTTGGGAGAGGCCTATGTCCAAACGTGGACGATAGAAGGCTAAGAAGAAAGCATTTTTAAACTTCTAATTTTTGGGTTTGAAGATAAGGGGCAAATTTCGTTATAAACATTTAGAGCTGAAGCGGCCCTGTACATCCTATGAGTTTTTAACTTACAGATTATTGTTGCTAAAACGGAAACGAAGATTTATAAAAAAATAAAAAAGTTCTACGACCAACTGAAGCCGAGCTAAATGTTGGGCTTGAAAATAAGGGGGCAATTTTCGTTATAAACATTTAGAGCTGAAGCGGCCCTGTACATCCTATGAGTTTCTAACTTACAGATTATTGTTGCTGAAGACAAAACGAAGATTTATAAAAAAAATAAAAAATTTCTACAACCAACTGAAGCCGAGATAATTGTTTCGTTTTTCTTAAATCGTAGTGCCTTTATTTACAACAATTAAGAAATTATTTTACAGTCATTGACTAAAGAAAGACTTATATGTCATCTTAAATTAAAAATAATTATTAATAATAGTTACATTTAATAATTAAAAATTATTTTTAAAATCGGTGCTTTTGCGAGCGTCCGAATTTTGCAAATCGCCCGGCTCGCTTCAAATCCGCGCGCTCGGAAAATTTTTACGTAACTTGTATTAAATTTTGACCGAAAACAATTTAATAATATTACCATTATAATATACAGTCTATTTACCACTGTATTTGTTTTTCTTGAAAAACTTTTATATGTGAAATCTCATTTCTGAATGAAATAATATTCCGAGCGCGCGGATTTGAAGCGAGCCGGGCGATTTGCAAAATTCGGCCGCTCGCAAAAGCACCGACTTTAAAAATAATTTTTAATAATTAAATGTAATTATAGTTTATAATAATTTTTATTTTAAGATAATATAACTCTTTTTTTAGTCAATGACTGTAAAATAATTTCTTAATTCTTATAAATAAAGGCACTACGATTTAAGAAAAAATAAACAATTATCTCGGCTTCAGTTGGTTGTAAATTTTTTTTATTTTTTTATAAATCTTCGTTTCGTCTTTGGCAACAATAATCTGTAAGTTAGAAACTCGTAGGATGTACAGAGCCGCTTCAGCTCTAAATGTTTATAACGAAATTTGCCCCCTTATTTTCAAACCCAACATTTAGCTCGGCTTCAGCTGGTCGTAGAAATTTTTTATTTTTTTTTTATAAATCTTCGTTTCCTCTTCAGCAATAATAATCTGTAAGTTAAAAACTCATAGGATGTACTGGACCGCTTCAGCTCTAAATGTTTATAACGAAATTTGCCCCCTTATTTTCAAACCCAAAAATTAGAGGTTTAAAAATGTTTTACACATTTATTTACATCAGAATATGAAAACATAACTCTTTAGAAGGAGATTGGATGTTACAACAACTCTCTACGATTTTTCTTCAAAAAGTTATAGCCTTCGAGATTTGACCTCTTGGGATAAATAATTTACAATATCTAAGCAACAAATTCGTTAATCCGGCCTTCCATTTTTTTATGTTTGGAATTGAAAAATCTTCATTTTAAAGCTTTAAAAAATAAAAAAAAATTATTTGTACAATAAATAACGCAATTGTAAAAAACCGCCATTTTGGACCTTTCGCATGCTGTTTTGCAATAACCAATAAACGAAATTAAACTTACCATAGCTCAAATTGTAGGTTTTTTAATTTACTACAACTTTCTATCAGAACATTTTTCTCTAAAATCCATATCCTAAGCTGCAAAATTAAATATCTTTAAAAATTGCAAATTTAACAAATGAAAATCGCAATATCAAAAAAAGCTCACAATATTTTTGGTCACATTTTAGTAGAAGTTATTCCTGGCATCGTCCTTTACAACACCTGATAGGTTTCAAAAATTCCTGAATTATATCACGTTTTTTCACCCACAGCCTGGGGTAAAAGTAATTTAGGGGATATGGAGGAACGGCTTTTTTGGTGTTAGGGGAAATGAGACATAAAGTTAAGGAATTTAAACCAATAAGTGAAAGAATATCATACATAAGGGTAAACAGCAAACCGAACAAGTGGTCCATAATAAATATCTATGCACCCACAGAAAACAGTGATGACGTGGTAAATCAACAGTTCTATGAAACACTAGAAGAAAATGCTGAAAAAATTCCAGTAGAAGATATACTAATTATTATAGGCGATTTCAACGCCCAAATAGGCAAAGAAAAATGCTTTAGGGAGGTTGCAGGGGAAAACTCATTAGCACATCAAACAATTGGAGAAAGACTATGTAATTTAGCAGAGGCATTAAACATGGACATAAGTAGCACGAGAGACAAACACAAAAACATACACAAAATAACATGGATGAGACCAGGAAGTCTGGAGGGGAATCAAATAGACCATGTATTTACTAAAAAATCACACAAACAGTCGATAAATGACGTTAGATCTCACAGAGGAGCCAACATCGATTCGGACCATATGCTAGTGATTGCAAAATGTAAAATAAAAACAACAAATAATGAAAGACGAAAAGCACAGGGAAGATGGGACGTAGATAAATTGAAAGAGAAAGGAGTAAAAAGAAGATTTGTGAAAGAGGTAAATGCAGAGATGCAGTTCAAGGAGGAACAAGAAATGGAAGAACAGTGGAAAAAAATCAAACAAGGAATAAAAAAGCAGCAGAGAAAGTGGTTGGAAAAACGCAAAAATCAAGAAGAAACAGTTGGTTTGACGAAAAGTGCAAATTAGCAGTGGACGAAAAGAATAAAACAAGATTGAAATGGCTAAGCACAGGCAAAGAAGAGGAACGAGAAAAATACCAAGATCAAAGGAAAAAGACAACGAAATTGTTTAAATCAAAGAAAAATAAAAAAAGTTGACGAAATTATGGACGAGATCGAAACAGAAAATAAAAGACACAATTCAAAACCATTTTACCAATACTTAAAGCTAGGTAGTAAAAAACGGACAGCTAATGCAGCCATAGAAGCATAAACATGGCAGAAGTATTTCAAAGAAATGTATCAAGAAATGGATATAGAAGAAGAAAGAAAAACAATAATAAACCCGGAACAATGTGAAGAAGAAAAATTGACATATACAGAAGTAAAAGATAAAGTATGCAAATTGAAAAACGGGAAAACAGCCGGATTCGACGTAATATGTGCAGAACTTATAAAATACGGAGGTGAGGCACTATACAGAAAGATTTATGAACTAATACAGAATATATGGAGTAAGGAAACAATGCCCGAAGAATGGAAGAAAGGAATTATTGTGACAATCCCAAAACAAGGAGACCACAGGATATGTAAAAACTACCGAGCAATTAATTTACTCAATGTAACATAAAGTAATGACTGGTGTAATTAGAGACAGACTAACAATATACACAGAACAAACAATAGGAAACTACCAGTACGGTTTCAAAAAAGAAAGATCTACGATAGATGCTATCCATACACTAAAACAAGCGATAGAGAAAACATACGAGTACAACGGAAAAGCACATATACTTTTCCTAGGCTTTAAACAGGCCTTTGACAAACTAAGTAGAACAAGAATGATCCATGACTTACAAGAGAGCAAAATACCAAATTAAATTATAAGAATGATAGAAATGACGATTCGAGATTCCCAAGCAACAATAGACACCGGAAGAGGGAGAACAGAAATAATAAAAATAAAAAATGGAGTAAGACAAGGAGATGCGCTCTCAACGGTACTATTTATTCTATCATTAGACAAGATAATAAAAAAGTTGTCAAACGCAGGAACTATAAATAAAAATGCATTACAAATAATTGGATATGCGGACGATATAACCATAGTAGCAACAGATAAAAGGGCATTACAGAAAAACTTCCAAGAAATAGAAAACGAATCCAAACTGAGAGGACTGGAAATAAATGAAAATAAAACGAAATACATGAATGTGAGCAAGAAAAAGAAGACACAACTGACAGAAATGACAATAGACGCACACAGCTTCGAAGAGGTTGAAACGTTGAAATATTTGGGAGTATTAGACAACAGAAGAAAAGAAAGTGTAGATATGAGAAGAAGAATTCAAGCGATAAACAAAGCATTCTACAGAAATAAAAAAAATTCATAGATAAGAAGATAAGCCGAAACACAAAAATGAAAATCTACAAAACGACCATAAGGCCAATAGTGCTATATTATGCTTTGGAGACATTCATATTAACAGCAAGAGAAGAAGAGCAGCTGAAAGTTTTTGAGAAAAAAATTATGAGAAAAATTCTGGGACCAAAGAGGGAAAACGAAGAGGATGCAAGACAATGGATGAACCACGAAATACAAGAATGGATGGGTCAAGAGAACATAGTTAGAGCAATAAAAGCACAGAGAATCAGTTGGTATGCACACATAATGAGAAGAGAGAAGAACAATCCATTAAGAGTTATAACCGAATGGATACCACCAGGTACAAGAACCAGAGGCAGACCTAAACTCAGATGGAGACAACAAGTGGAAGAAGACTTAAGAAGTATTGAAATTAGAAATATAGGAAGGAAAATCAAAGAGAGAGAAGAATGGAGAAAAGTAGTGGAAACAGCGAAGTCACACCAGCAACTGTAAAACCTAAGTCAGAATGGGACCATCCCCCACAAAAAGGATCTTCAATTTAAAACAGCTTCAGCTTCCTCGGGAGCATATAGCGTGTATATTAATATATATAAAGTAATTTGGCAAAGTTCTTTTAAAGCTGAAAAATTATGTACCTTTAAAATAAGAGAGTTTTAAAAGTGAATCACTTGTATGGAAGCTGAGTTATACTTGGAAAAGCCCCATCGAATGCATATTTTGCAATTGTTTTTTACGAAATTTGTTATAACTCCGGTTCTAACAATCCGATCAAAGTATACCACACGCCATTTTGTTATTTTTTTAAAAAGGAACAATTTTCATTTTGATGAATTTAAATATCTCTAATATTTAGGAGATATATAGGTACATTTAAAAAAGTAAATTAATGTTTCCAATTTTATCATTTATGACTAAATTGGGTGCTAAATTGAACACTGTTGGTAATTTTCGTAAAACACTCCTTATAAGGTAGCATAATCTGAAATTTAGAAAATTCTAAAGATCTGTTCTATCGAAATTCCTAATAATATTCAAAGAAAGTTTTAGTAAACTTCCGGTATAACCGACAGTACACATAGGTATAGTCCAATCAGCTGAGAATAATAAACTAATGGACCTTCCGAAGATTTTAAAAAAATAATAAAGCACCTAGCACTGATACAATAACAGATGAATTTAACCGCCCAAATATGGGATGCTATAAGAATACTTGAGGAATAAAGATTGGGTCTTATACACCCCATTAAAAAATTGTCTCTGTAAAAAAATAATTATTAGTTTTTTAAAGATTGGGTTTTGTTGTATGGTTAAATAAATTGTTTAGAAAATTATTATTTCTTCATTTGATAGTTTTACTTTCTTCGGGTAATTTACACACTCGCGCATCAAAATAATCAGATAATTTAGCTTTCAAGTGTATTGTCTTTTAAAAACTACTCTCGTTCATTTTCACATTGTGACGAAAGAGCCCTCCTCCTTCGGAGTCCTTTCAAAATATGAAAATGAACTCTAGTAGTTTTTAGGCAATATGCTTTCAAGCAAAATTATCGATAATTTTGATGCACTTCTGTAATTATCCCCGATAATTTTTGTTAATATCCCGTCGTCAAGTATTTTACGTCAGATGCCTTTCGTTGCTACGCAAAATACATTCAGTGAGATTAATGACAATTAATGTTTTACAACTTGTCACAGAGAACAACAAGAAACAAGTTTAGCAGATACTCAGGCGAAGATATCAATAAAATATTAGTTAAAATTATTTAAAAAACAGTTTTATTCATGAAATAATCTTACCGAATTACTCTCGAGCTCAAATTATCGATTTGTTTTGTCCTCGTGACACTTTGATATATTTTCACTCCCCTGAAACTAAAACTGTCACAGTGTCACTCGGGATAAAAATCGATAATTTTAGAGCTCTTGTGTAATTACTGCCCATTTTTATCAATGCATCATTGCTGAAGGTCGTCAATTTCAATATTTCTTATAATTTTACGTTATATTACTAAACATTTATTATAAGTTAATTGCAATAATAAACCAACAGTTTTGGTTAACCCCGCTAGATATAAATATTCGAATAATACATCGTTTCAAAGGCCATTGTATACCTTTGAAATGAGGTATCTTGTTTTCAAGAAATCATCAATTATGTCATTACGCCAACACTGGTGATGTAATGTATAACCTTCACATAATGAGTTATGTAATCACAGTATATTCTAGCATCAATGTTTCGAATTTTATGCGATCCCTCTTCAGGTGATAATCATAACCATAACGTTGATTTTTTAAATGGGAAAGTACATCATATGCCACCTCATTTAACAGCTTTTGAAATACTGATTACAAAAATGTATAATACTTGCGCAAAATTTCGGTCCAATGATTTTTAAATGCATTCATTTTTTTGATTCCTGAGAAAACTATTAAGAATTTTTGAAAAATAAACGCAGAATTAAAGAATACATTATTACCAAGGGTCTAAGGTCCACAAAAACGTCTGTAAGTTTTATTTTAATAAGTTACAGGAATGAGAACGAAGAGAAAATTTAGTATCATTTTTAATTTCAAATATATACTATTGTGGATCAATCTATCAATCAAAGATAGAATAAAATTTTTATTTTTTATTATAACGCGGGCACATAAATTTGATACACCCTGTATATTGATTTGTAAATATTTATTAGAAGTTAGCTTTAACGCAAAATGGTTTCTCCTTAATGAATTTTTCCATGAAGAATATTAAAAACCTTTTTGTAAATAAAAGTGAAGTGAAAGTTATTTAGGATTAGTATTTTAAACCGATTGTTTATTACGGGAAATATGGAAGCCATAGGTAATTAGTTCTTAGAAAATTAAGGTAAAGAAAGTTTGGAATTTTAAATATGTTTGTTTGATGACAGAAATATTTAGATAATTTCCGAAAAGTCATTAGTTTTGAGTAGAAGTATTGTTTGAAAGAATGACTGGGTTTTCGAATGAAAAAAATAATGGGGAGAGAGAAATGTTTCTGATTGGCTTGGAAATTTGGAATTGGGAAGTTTTGTTGGAATGTTGAGACAGTTTGGAAAAGAAAAGATTATTGTGTTATCGGCATCCGAAAGGGGCAGTCAAAAGTTTTCGTGAGTAGTTCAGCAGCAAGTACTAGTGTTTTGTTTTGATAGTGGGAGTAGCCGAAAGGTGGTACGAGAGACAAATCAAATCGAGAAGAAATACCTCTTTGATTCTTTAAAGTCCAAGAGAGTAAGTTACAAGAATTATCATTATTAAAATTATTTGTGACACCAAGTAAAAAAGATACTTGGGTCTCAGGAGATTATTGTTGAGAGAAAGAGAGGAGAGAGTTTTGGAGTTTATTGAACGAGTACTGGCAAAAAAGAGGCCTGGCTTGTGTTTTGGAGAAATAGTTGCTGGTATCCTGCTGGATTGTTTGCTGAGAACGGAGAGGGCTTTGATTGGTAGCCTAACATAATCAACAAGGAGGAGCTGTTTGGGTCAAGAGGAGACATCATTGTGTGTGAATCAAAAAGGTCAGTCAATAACCTATGTGATAGATTTTTTTTATAATCAGCAGTTAAATTTTGTTACATAAAAGCATATGCATTTAAGATTCCAACATTTCAAAAATTTAATAGGAAGTATAAGTAATTTGCGAATACCAAATTTGTTTGTTTAGCTTGTTTTATTAATAGTATCAAGAACAAAGCGATAAATATTTGTTTGAATTAGATTAATTTATATGGTAAAAGTTTCTTTTGGACAGTTATGCCCACAGGATTTAATTAATAAATTTACAAAGCATTGCTTTTGATAATAAAGGTATTTGTATGTGTTTATTTATGATTTTTGAAACGAAAGGTCGGGAGTTCGAATCCTACCAGGGGCAGAAATTTTTCATTTATTATAAATTAATAAATGAAAAATAGTTTCTGTCCTTGTGGGATCGGTACTCACCGGAGGGACCGCAGACGTTCGGAAACAATTAGCGTCTCTTTGCAAAGACAATGACGTCGACTTTGCAAAGTAACAAGACACTTACTCAACACACACACACTACTCATTACTCCCCTGACTTAGTGATAAGTTATACAATTACGTGGATTTATGATTTTTCTATTTATCTCCTTTTCCTATTTTATCCCGATTAGGATCAACTAAGAGATACTGAAGCCACGAGAAAGGATAAGTATAACCTAAAATAATTTAATTAATTTTTTTTTAACAAAAGGCACCCTGAGATTTTTTTTCTTAATATTTTTATGTATGATTTGCGTTAATTAAATAATTGATCAAGTAAATAATAATTAATATAAAAGTAATAGAAAGCAGATCATAACAATACATATCATTCAAAAGAAACTTTTTTTATTCTAAGAGACTTTCGGCCCTCAGTAACAATGCAATCTTTCATTCTGCGTTTAAATTTTTTTAAAATACACATTAGTTTTCTCAGGATTCGAAACAAATGAATGCATTTAAAGGATATTTGACCGAAATTTTGTCCAAGTACTACATATTTTTGTAATAAGTATTTCAAAAGCTTTTAAGTGAGGTGTCACATGATGTACTTTCCCATTAAAAAAATCAAAGTTATGACTGTCACTTGCAGAGGGTTCGCGTAAAGTTAGAAACATTGATAATATATAATATATTATGGTTATGTTAAAAATCGACCTGTTCGAGCATTTTGCTTATGTTCTAAAAATAAATGAATTAATATGGGGGGGGGTAACAATTATTTCTGCGCACTGTATATGTGAGGATCGCTCAAAATAGCATGTTTTAAGAGTTTGCAGAACAAACATGTCAAACCTTTCTCTATATACGATTAGCCCAGTTATCGGGAGTTTCTAAAAAGCCTGCGGATCATCGGTGATGGATGCAAATGGCCCCGCTTTGCGGCAGTAAGAGACTTGGTGCAATCCCATAGTTGCGATTGTTGTGACATCATTTGAATTTTGATCAAAATCGAGCTTGGGTTTGCATAAAACGGGCCATTCGATAGCGGATATATATAGAATATAGTGTTGCGTTTACAGCAAACACAATGATATTGTCGTGTTCGAAACAGTGCTTTGGGTTTTAAACATTCCTAATTCCTATTCTATATTCTGGTGAAACGAAAGATCAGTATAGAGATAAAGAATGTTTATATATGATAATATAGAGTAGGTGTTCTGTTTGTGTGTGAACTGGAATACATTACGCAGAAATAAATTGAATATGAAAAATTATACATATAAAAACGAAATATTGAGAAAATTAGGAGCTAAAAAACATTACGCAAACCTAAAATTATAAGTAGAGTAATTTGTTCACCGAATTACCGGCAGAATTATAGCCATAAGGGCCACTTGTGATTGTGAGCAACAATATTCTTCGCAATATCCATATACGCTTACTTACGGCCTTAATAGGATAAGGAAAATAATATCTAAGGATTCTGTTCACTGTTTTATAGCTATTTATTTTGTTAACTTGCAATGTGGAAAGTTCACATCATTGCATTGCCGGTATTTTAGAGCTTTAAGTACGTTGTCGATCTTTCCTCCATAATAGTGTTAACAAGATCGGTCGGTAACCTTCGGACTGTTATCATACACACACGCATTTGTAAGGGTTCGGGGGATGGTTTGAACATTTTGAAATTTTCGAGTTTTCTTATTACTTTAAATGAAAGTACACGCCTTCAAGAATACTTTCTGATAACTACAGAATAATCGGAATAAAATTACCGGAAATACAGTATGTTGAATATCCCTACCTTCGACTCGCTTTGAATCAGCTCCACGCCAGCGATTCAAAAAATATTCCGGTGCGCATCACTTAACGATTAGACAGACAAAAAAGAAATTAAAAATAATAGTTTTTTTTTTTGCTTGAAAAATGGCTTTGGCAGAGCCAAATAGCCAGACTTGTTCGTGATTGATTGCAGATTCATAGTCATAAATTTCTTATTTCATAACATAAGTACTACAATATTATTTTTTTGATACAAAATAGTATTATATTATATATTTTTTTATCATATATTTTAATTTGTGGTAATCACTTTTTTTCTTTCATTTTGTTTGTTTATTTTTCTTTTTTTTTGTTTCTATTTTTTTTTTCTTTTTAATTTTTTCAAATCAAATTAACAAATTATGCATAGTTCACAACTTGTATTTACATAATTTAACATGTTTATAAATGAGATGAAGAATTTTGATATCATTTGTAAATATTAAAGTATTAAGGTTTATTGGGAAACAACATTTAAAATTTTTTAATTCCTTATAAAGGTCATTTATGTTATTTATCTGTAAATCATGCTCTTACTCCATCTTAGCTTACATGCATAGACTCGGCTTGGCAGATACTCCCAATTATTGTACTTGTGGCAAAATCGGAGATCTAACACATGTCATATTAGAATGTCATTTACAGACAAAAAAATAATAGTTGTCACAATTTTAAACGCCTTTTTCTCAAAACTGTTTTTTTCAAAGTCTGAGGACATTGTAACTCAAAAGCTACTTGACCGATTCACCTGAAATTGTACATAGAGTTCCTTTAGACATTTTGTGAGGGAATGCTGTCGATCTATTTTTGGTTTATACATACTTATTTTTTGCTTAACAATAATAAATACATATGTGAAAATTTCGTTATTTTGATTTCTGAGTAATACCAAAAACTCAAAAATCGTTAAACCTAAAAAAGAACTTCACCAGTGTTACCTCGAGAAACTGATAAGCTAATAAAATCTTTTTGAATTTTTCGTTTCACATGATCCAATGATGAGTTCTAATGTCCACCGTTTTTTGAGGTGTCTAAAAATTTGCCGCCGTTGGCTTATTTTTCAATATTTTGCCTTGAATTATTTTTAAATATTCTTTGAATTGTACTAAATTTATTTAAATAAAACAAATTCTACCATAGGTTCAAAAAAAAATTCACAAAAATGTGCTTGAAATGTTGATTGGGGCAGCAGTTCATAAACTGGCCCATTAAATGATAATGGTAATGTTCAGCAAAGATGCGTAAGCATACCAACTCACTAGTGTGCTTTATAACATAATAACATAATAAAAATAAGTAGAACATAATAAAAATGCAGAAAACGCACTGAACTTTCTGTAAATTTAATTAGGCTTTTACTTACCTATTTTAAGTTTTAAGATATATTTTAAAACACTTCTGAAATAAACTAATCTTTTTTTTTGTTTCAGGTAATATACGACATGTATTCCTACATTTATATACACACCCCAAACATAAAAAGTAAGTCTATCAATCGGATAAGATTTTTAGTAGTCCTTTATCAGCTTGATTTCAAGAAACATTATGATACTAATAGTCCAGGAACTGAAGCTTTTCACCTCGCAATTTCTACAGATTGGATTGATTTGCTTGAAAATTTGAGAACAAGTAGTGGATAGTCCAAGGATCAAAAGCTGTATGATGCCGAAAGGCGCTTTTACTATGGGGGTGGTTGCCACCCCATCTCGCGGGTGGAAATTTTTTATTATATTTTCACCGCAAAAGTTGATAAAAACATTCATTCTAAGCAAACAATGTTCTATACTTTTTTTGATAAAAACAGTTTTCGATTTATTCGCTATCGAAAGTGTTAGTTTTATATCCAAGAAAAAATGTTTTTCGATATAGGTACTCATTTATGATTCACTCAATTTGTGCCGTAGAAAAATTTTTTTCAAACCAAATTCTTGGGAATTAAATAATCTACAATTTCATATTTAAACATTTTTTTCGTATCTCTGATGCTAATCTTTCTATTCTGAAGAAAATGGCATTTTTTACCAAACTCCAAAAATTCGTTATTTGCTCCAATTTTTTAAAAATTAATCATTATAAGCCACTCAAACTTCTAGAATCTATTAATAATATATAAATAAAGAAAAGTTAAAAAGGCCAATGACTAAAAACACCGCTAACTTGCATTATTATGCTTCCAATTAGATTTCTCTTTTTTTTTTTTTCAAAAAAATATATTGATTTTTTAACCGTAACTTTTTAATTTTTTATCGTAGAAAGTTTGATTACAAAGAATTTTATAGGTTTTTACGAGATCTATAAGGTTATTAATATTAAATCCTTTTAAAGTCCTCAGACTCAAAAAGAGATGACTTTTGAAATGGTTCGTAAAGGTGGTTTTTGCATATTATACAAGTTTTAATTGTCAAGAGCTCACTCAATTTGTGCCGTAGAAAAAATTTTTGCAAATCACGTTCTTGGGAATTAAATAAACTACAATTTCATATTTAAATATTTTTTCGTATCTCTGATTCTAATCTTTCTATTCCGAAGAAAATGGCATTTTTACCAAACTACAAATATTAGTTATTCGCATTTAACTCCATTTTTTTAAAACACTAATCATTTTAAGCTGATCAAACTTCTAGAACCTATTAACAATACATAATTAAAGAAGACCAAATAAGGTCAATGACTAATTTTAATAAGGGTGGTGATTAGGGGGCTGTTTACGATCACTTTTTGCCGAAAAAATAGGGATTGGCATTCTTTTTATCATAAGTCACCTAATTTTTGAGCTAGAGACTTTTTTTATTCTGGAGATAGATATTTTTAAATTAGTTTGAATAAGTTATCCTCGAAAAATGCATAGTTTTCAAGTCGTTTGACTTTGAATCTTCAATATTTAGCATTTAACGTAGAAGAGCTAACATATAAAAAAGTATAGCTCAATTACTATTGGTTTTATAGAAAATTAAAAAAAAAAACGGATTTGTTTATTTTTTCAAAAGGTACATTTTTGTTAAGCAAAGTTGTTTTGATAAAACGAAAACTTTTTGAGTTGTTAGCAGAAAACTGATTAAAAACATTGATTTTATCGATATAAACACTTTCGATAGCGAATAAATCGAAAAGTATTAATTTTATCAAAAAAATGTATAGAACATTTTTTGCTTAGAATAAATGTTTTACCAACTTTTGCGGTCAGAATATAAAAAAAATTTCACCCCCGAGATGGGGGGCAACCACTCCCATGGTAAAAGCTCCTTTCGACATCATATAGATTTTATAGATTTTGATCATTGGACAATCCACTACTTATTCTCAAATTTTCAAGCAAATCGACCCATTCTGTAGAAATTGCGAGGTTTTGTCCTATTGTAAGCTTCATTACTTGGACTATAATCCCATAATACAGCACGTTGATACACGCACTAGATCGGGTTCATACTCTCCCTGCTTTTATACAACGCTCTTCTAGTCATATATCGTCGGTTTCAATAGACGTTCAGCCACGATATTATTCCTTATGCCTTTGAGAGTTCTGAACGATGAAATCAAAGAGATTAAAATATATGAAAATTGTGGGGTTTCTAGGGAAATCTGCGTGAAGATTTAATTTTTGTTTGTAAAGAAAATCGCATCTGGGAGAATTATATATGCTAAATTTTTTAGTTGCTAAAGCGTCATGGGGAGCTATTGGGTGCTTATCTGAAGATTAGGTCCTAAAACAAAAAAAAAGATAAAATATAAGTTAGGTTTTCCAGTTTAGTGGGGATTTTTCATTTTCTAATTTAATTTTTCATTTCGAAAAATCGTTTTTTTTTATTACAAGGCCATCTAAAACCGGAATTCATATTCCTAATTCTAAATAATGTTTCAAAATAAAAGTTACCTATTTTTACGTAATGAATTCAAATCTACAGTAAAAAAATGGAGGTTCATATTTAAAGTTTAAAAGTAACCCTCCTCCTCACTTTCGTGGAGGGTCGTGATTGGTGTCATTCGATAGATTTTAGAAAAATATTGAACACGTATTTTTCAGTTTCTCGATCTCATTTTCATTTCAATAAAAATCGCAGGGTCCCTATTTAGAATTTTAAAGTTGACCCCTAACCCCCCTCCCCCCAGCCCTCCTTGAGAGGTCGTGTTTCGTATCATTCGATAGATTTTTGAAAAATATTGAATTTTTCGACCTAATGTTCATTTCGCGAAATATTCGCTTATTTGCGAAACTTTGTGACTCACCCATTTCCTTACGCTCCGCTTTAATCGTCAGATTTTTGAAATATACGCTGTTCTTCATGTACTTAACTTACCTTGTCTTAATCTGACGTTTTAGAATTTTTGTAAGGATAGATTTTTTTTACTGACTGTCTCCAACGCACGCCCCTGTATTTAGAGTCCATAATGGTAGGGATACATTTACAGGGTACAAGGTTTCTCCCCATGTGATTTTCTGACCCGCTCGTGTAACGCGCTAAATCCCCGCTTGGGTTCCCCTACGATTATGCTATTTTACGAACCGATAGAGTAGTATTGATTCTATTTTTAAAAATTTGTGGCATAAGAGATACTGATGTATTAATGTTAATTATGACCTAAACATGTAATGTTAAAGTTAAAAAAAGGCATAAAATTAGGTTTTTGAAAAAATTTTACAGTTGGAAAAGTTGCGGAAAATAAAGAAAAGTCGATTTTAAGAATATAACGAACCCGGTTATTCTCTAAATTTCGTTCTCCTTTTACTTATGCCATACGAAATTTCCAGTACTTACACTAAAATGCATAAGGGATATGATGGTTGATGGTTGATAAAGTTCTTAATTGATGACTCTATCCACGTTTTTATCATGGTCCAAAGTTTTTTCCATGATATATCCTCTGATAACATCAAGTTATTCTAATTTCGTCTGTTTATTAACTAGCTCTGTTCCTATTGATCATGTTAACAAAAGTACTTAATTAGTGACTATCCAAGTACATACATATATTATTTTCTGCAGTTTTCTATATAGTGCAGTCACTGAAGGTTTTCACCTCCGATTTCGTTGAACCTCCATCGATTTTCATTAAAATTGGTGTGTAGTTAGAGGATACCTCAAGGAACAAAGGTGACATGATGCCAACTTGCCCTTTTACCCTGGGGGTGGATGCCACCCCTTTTTTCTGGTGAAAATTATTTTATTAAAAATAATACCATCAATCGATAGAGGGACAAATTCTAAGCAAAATTTGTTGTATTAAGTTATTAACATAAATCAATACTTTTTGAGTTATTAAAGATCAAAGATTTTATTTTTTCGTAAAAAAATGCATGTTTTAAAGCTGTTTTTCACAGATAACTCAAAAACTGTTAGCTTTTACAAAAAAGGTATTCTTATCAAAATTAAAGACAATAAAAAATTGAATACACTGTTCACTCAAAGTACTAAACTAATGTTAATTCAAAGTGAGTTATGGTTAATTGAATTTATATTTTTTCGATCAGTACTCAAATCTAAGTATTCAAGCTTAAATAACGGAAAAACGATACATTTTATAAAATATACCTACTTAACACTTATCAAAGTACTTTAGAATACCTAACAAACGAGCTCGAGAAAAAGTTAATAGCATCAAAACTAAGCAAGTTATGATGAAACTAAGAGAACCCTTTCGAATTTTTTGGGAAAAAGTGAAAAATAAAACATACGCCATTTCAACAAAAATTAAAAGTTATAGTAATCCTTACAAAAATTTCTTTGTATTAGCATAACTAATGATTTTAAAAATTTTCACCGGTTTAGAATCTGTATTTTTGAATAAAAGATATGATTTAAAAAAATCAGAATTTTTAAAATTGTCATTTTAATTTTCTTTTGATAATAACTATAAAAATACTCAATATACGTAAAAAATGGCAATTAACCAAATTTTAGTTTTTTCTATATCAAATATTATAACTTTTTTACCATTTCTGTAGGGTGAAAAATAACCGAGATAGAAACGTTGAAAACTTAAATTTTGCTGCGAGAACCATGTAACCGTGGCCATTTAATCTTTGATTTTTAAAAAAGTAAGGGGTTTAAAAGATTAAGTTTACCGCGTTTTAATAGCCTTTGGAATTACCTTTCAATCCGTTTTTGGTGAACCTGATATGTTAAAAATTAACGGAGGTATTGAAAGAAAACGATAACATTTTTTGGAAAAAATTTTAAAAGATGTTTGAAAAATTTTTGGAGCATAAATTTTAATGCTATTAACTTGTTCAATATCTCATTTGTTATGTTATGTTGTTTATGTTAAAACATGCATCATTTTCCTGTAATTTAAGCTTGAATATTTAGATTTGTGTACTCGCCGAGAAAAATATGCATTCAATTACCTATAACTCACTTTTAGTCAATATTAAAAGGTTTTTTTATTAAGAAGTTTATTTAATTTTTTATTACCTTCAATTTTGGTAATAATAACTTTTTTGTAAAAACTTGATAGTTTTTGAGTTATCTATGAAAAATCGGTTAAAAACGTGCATTTTTCTTACGAAAAATTAAAATTTTTGATCTTTAATAACTCAAAAAGTTTTGATTTATTTTAATATCCTTATATAACAAATTTTCCTTAGAATTTGTTCCGCTATCTAATTATGGTGTTAATTTTAATAAAATAATTTTCACCCCGAGAAGGGGTGGCATCCACCCCAGGGCAAAAGTGCAAGTTGGCACCATGCCACCTTTGTTTTTTGTGATATCCTCTAACCACTCACCAATTTTCATGCAAATCGATGGAGGTTGAACGAAATCGGAGGTAATAGCTCATATCCACCTTCAGTGACTCCACTAATAGAGTTGCATCCAAAGACTCTATTTTTTCCATAATGGATTTGGTTAAAAGTGGTTGCTTCTACATCATATATAGTCCAGGGCTCATCTGTTTTGAGATGGACGTTGAGAGGTGACTCAAGTTTTTTTGCAGAAATTGCTTGAAAATAACTCAAATAATAATATGTGGGTTATCCTCCCACTCAAAATGGACCGGAACATTGTTTAAATAATCAAAATGTCAAAATATGAAGGAAAAATTCGATTTTTTTATTGGTTTTTTGATTATAACTTTAAAACTGTTAATTTCTGAGAAAAGTTTCACTAACATAAAAGTTGCGTAATTAAATTTCCTACAATATAGAATTGGTTAAAAATTTAAAAAATAGTCACCCTTGTTGCAAAATGGCAATACTTGCGAAGAAAACCATACAAAAACAAAAATTCGCATTTTACGTTTTTCAACCATTTATGCTAAACTTAGGACCTTCATATTTTACCCAGAAAAACTTTATGATATAGTAAAATAACACTGTAAATTTCGTTAAGATCGGTTTAATAGATTTTGCACAATAAATTTTGAAATCCAGCTTTCGCAAAAAAAATTCATTTTTTAAAAATGTTGCAGGACTAAAAATACAGCAGATAGTAAGTTGAATTTTTTTTTACTTATAGAAGTGAACTGTACCTTTCATTTGCAATTTGCAAAATTAAAATCGAATAATTACCACGGCGTCAGAAAATTTTTTAAATAAACATTAATTTTTGGTGCTACGCGCAGGACAGCAGTGTTCGATTCACACAAGTTGATTTCCACCAAAATTTCTTCTAATCTTTATCTAATATATTATTTTCTTACTCTATATTTTGTTGTATTTTAATATTTTAATTCCACAAAAATCAAACTAATTTTATTATTGTTTGTGAAATATTGTTTAAACAATTGCATATGTTTAAAAATAATAAACTTTTATTCTCTAAGTTAAAATATATGAACAAAGAAAGTTTTTGCTAAAAAAAGTGTTATTTTAAAGGATTAAGTGTGTGTTTTTATTTTGCAATAAACAAATTTATTTATTTATATCGAAATGTAATAAAAATTAAAATGTATCAATCATTATTAAAGGTCATTGAAATGCCCAATCAGAGCAAACTATCCGCTGTCCTGCGCGTAGCACCAATAATTAATGTTTATTTAAAAAAATTCCTGACGCCGCGACAGTTAATCGATTTTAATTTTGCAAATTGAAAATAAAAGGTACGGTACACTTCTATACGCAAAAAAAAATTCAACTTGCTATCTGCTTTATTTTCAGCCTGTAACATTTTGAAAAAACGAATTTTTTTGCGAAAGCTGGATTGCACAATATATTTTGCAAAATCTATTGAACCCATCTCAATGAAATTTACAGTATTGTTTTACTGTATCATAAAGTTTTTCTGAGTGAAATATGAAGGTCCTAAGTGTAGCATAAATGGTTGAAAAAACGTAAAATGCGAATACTTGTTTTTGTATAGTTTTTTCGTAATTATTGCTATTTTGCAACAAGGGTGACTATTTTTTAAATTTATAACCAATTCTATATTGTAGCAAATTTAATTATTCAACTTTTATATCAGTACAACTTTTCTCGAAAATGAATACTTTTAAAGTTATAATCAAAAAACGAAGAAAAAAATCTAATTTTTCCTTCATTTTTTGACATTTTGATTATTTAAACAATGTTCCGGACCTTTTTGAGAGGGAGGATAACTCAAATATTACTATTTGAATTATTTTCAAGCAATTTCTGCAAAAAAATTTGAGTCACCTCTCAACGTCCAAATGTACTAATATTTTTACAGATCCGCCCTGGTCTAATATGAAATGATTGAGAATATATCGCACATCCACTCAAAGAGTGTCATAACTCAAAAGAAATTTAAATCCGTTTTATTGCACCAACAGTATAATAAAACTATAAACTCCTATCTCACAAAGCGTCACGTCTATGGGTCAAGTATTTATCGTTAGATGACACTAATGTCATTATACTTTATCCAAAATGAACGACGCACCGAAAACAAACAATGTCACATATCGACTTGTGCAAAGTATTTGTCCATCTAAGATGTGTATAAAGCGTCGCTTGTCGAGTTAAGACAGTATATGTAATTAATTTATTCAAAACAATCTGCGTATGTGCTCAAGAAAAGTGACACATTTATGACTTATTTATCTTTCTTTTTGCAGTATTTTGTGTTTAATGTTGTTACTCGTATTTAAAGTTACATCGTATAAGTCTGTTAACCAGATAATAATAAATAATAGTGATATTATATTCTATAAATATATTGATATTTCGTAAATTTATGTGTATAGTGGCACAAATCAATTTTTTTTAATACTTTTAATATACGTAATACGGTATTTTATAGAGCTTCAAAAACGAAGCTAGGACAAATAATTCCGGACAAAAAATCCCCACAAATTATCTCTGGACAAAAAATCCTCGGACAAATAATGCCCGGACAAAAAATCCCCGGACAAAAAATCCCCACAAAAAATCCCGTACAAATAATCCCCACAAAAAATCCCGGACAAAAAATCCCCAAGAAATATTTGCTGTCGAATAGTTCTCAAAAAAATTATACATGACAAAAAAGTGTGAGTTTTTTCAAAAATCGTGGAAAACATGGGGAATGAGCCAAGGCCTCGTTTTCATGACAGGCGCTTAACGAGCGATTCCAACTACATTCCTTTGTACTTAAGACCGTTCACATACCAACGCGCGTCTTAATGACCTAAAACCAGAGCCATGTAAAGAGAATAGACTTGGCTAGGGATATGCCACTCAATACAATGCATCGGGGTGTAACGTCGATATCAAGTACGGTGGTCTAGCTATCTTTGTCTGTCGTGCGAGTGTGAGCGTATCTACCAAGAGGTGGGAGTAACAGAACGACAGTGACACACAGGCGGCGGCCATCATATGCTAGAGAGAGAAAGTTAAGCGCCGGTAGAGAGAGATAGATAGACCACCGCACCGACCGAACTGCTCCGCGTTACGCTATTTTTCGGAGTTGGCCAAATCCAAGGTCCCTATACCATAGGTTGTATGGTAACTTTGACATTGACAAATGAAATATTGTCATCGTGACGTCACCCAGACGATCAATTTTACGAATTATTGTTTGTAAACATAATAGGATACCTGGTTTGGAGGCTATATTTTGTTATTAAATATCGTTAGTGTTTTAATTTGTGTTTATATCTTGAGATTTAATGTATCTATAGATATCATTAAGTGTTTTTAGTATAATAACTTAAACCCAAAACTCTTTTACAAGTTCTAAGATACATTTTAATGTGGTTTTATAAGTACCTACTTACTTACTGGATTTTCTTTCTGCTGTATTGTATAATAAAGGACATTCTTCATTCTTGTATAGAGACATTACAGTTCTGTAATGTCTCTTGCGGTTCTTCACATTAAGTTTACATCATCTGTGTAGGTTACAATCTGCTTAGACTTATTGAACAATATATCTAATTAATTCTATAGATATAATAGATCTATTATGTGTAATTGTTTCATATAAAATTATAACCAATATTGCAGCCATCTGAAGATCGTTTGAATAAACAATTATAAACTAAATGAATATATAAAATGGGGAAAATTCCCTTTATTGCACTGAAATTGTATTTTTTTATAATTTACTGTTAATGTAAAACTTCACAGGTACCTATTGAATGGAATCATAATGTTTTAATAGTTTTAGATGGTTTTAGATATTATGATCCAGTACCTAACGTAATCAGATGCTCTTATGTTAAACTTAAGGGAAAACTACTAATTTTGATACATAAATCTTTAGTTGAATTTCTTTTTCACCATGGTTTACATGTTAATTTTACATGGAGGAATTTATAATAATGTACTACATGCATTATCCGAAATTCAAAATTATTATATACCTACTCAAAATCATTTAAAAAAGTAAATTGTATTCAACCCATTATTAATATACCTAGGATATTTGAATGATTTAGTCCCATATATACACAAGAAAGAATCTCCTTCTGCTTTAATTAAGTAGTAATGCTATTCTACTGCATATATTTAATTGCAATTATATTCTATGATTTTTGTAACTTTACAGGTATCTACCACATTTTTTAAAGAATATATGAAATAAATAGTCATTAAAAATCAAAACATATTTTTTTAAATATACACATTTTCAATACATTCCTACTTTCCGAGTTCATTTCAATGAGTGAAGTGAATGAATTTAAATGCAGCATTCTGGGTGACGTCACTCCCGCCATTAGATTCTTGATGCTGATTGGTGGAAAGTTACCATGCAACCTGTCTATTTATGAACCTTGGGCCAAATCTATGTGTATAAGATCTTTGCCTAAAACGCACGTTAGCATGTGAACGGTCTTCAGTAAAATGTATGTAGTTGTAATCGCGCGTTATCAAAACGCTCGTTAAGCGCCTGCCATGAAAACGGGGCCTTAGCTCATTCCCCATGTCTTCCACGATTTTTGAAAAAACTCACATTCTTGTCATGTAAAATTTGAAGTTTTCAGCATGGAATTGGAATTCGAAATTTATTAAAATTTCGGGAAAACTTTTAGAGAACTATTCGGCAGAACTATTTCTTGAGGATTTTTTGTCCGGGATTTTTTGTGGGGATATTTTGTCCAAAAAAATTTATGGGAAATATTTGTCCGGGATTTTTTGTGGGGATTTTTTGTTCGGGGATTATTTTTCCGGGGATTTTTTGTCCGGGGATTTTTTGCCCAGGGATAATAATTTGGGGGGATTTTTTGTCCGGGATTATTTGTCCGGGCCCCTCAAAAACCATTGTAACCGACTAAAATAGTTATTATTCTAATTTTAACAGTTTTTGAATTAAACCTAAAAATGTTGTAGGAAAAACTTTAAACGTTGTTTTCTCGAAACCTTTCTTTTTTGACATATGACTTTGCTCTTTGAGCGGAGGTGCGATATAACACTTAGTTTTATTGCTAAATAATTGTTTCGTTCTAATGAAATGAACTAATGTGCAATTTAAATTCTTGATCTAAAGTCGATTGAAAAATCTTCATTAATATTCATGTAAGTCCCCAAGTATTTATATTTGTAAACACGCTGATTTGCATGTCGTTGATTGGCTATTTGATAAATACAAGACGTTTAATTTTGTTTAGATTGGATGGTTAATTTCAGTTTAGAAGATTAGATGATATAGAGTAGAACAGTTGTTCTGTTATTATATCATCAGATATGCCGATGATACGGTGCTGATTTCGGATTCCGACTTTGGTCTACAACTCTTCAACAAGACCAACTCGACCTGTGAGCAATTTGGTATGCAAATAAACATTAAAAAAACCAAACTTATGTCAATCCGAAAAACCAAAATTTACCTCAAACTTTTTCAATAAGCGGGTACATTTTAGAACAGGTCAGTAGATTTAAGTGCCTGAGATGTTGGTTCTATAGCAGCCTAGATCCTGATCTAGAAATAATATCGAGGATAGAACAGGCCAGAAAATCTTTCGAAAATATAAAAAAAATCTGCTTTATGAGTCTCTAATAAAACTCGAAATTCGATTAAGTTTATCAAAATGCTACGTAGCGTCGTGTCGACTCTTCTCTATGCAGTTAAGACATGGACTCTTAAAACATAAACCGTAAATAAATTGCAGAATCCACCGAAGAATCCTCAAAATTTCATGGACATCGCATACCTCAAACGAAGATCATGTTGTGATTAGAGAAGTATGTATTGTAAAACAAACTATCATACAATATAAAATACAGAGCAAATGCAGTCTTTGAAGAAAAGACATTTCCTAGTATAATATTTTGGAAAAAATGGTATAAATGTAATTCCGTGGACCTGACTAAAGTTCCAATCTCAAAAGTGAAAATAGTCGTGATGATTACCACCCTTCTTAAAGGAGACGATACAAAAATAAGAAGAAGAAAAACAGTTCGAAGTTTTAAATCCGAAGAACTGAAGACTTCTACTGAAACCAAGTGAACAACCCGAATTCTTGCATTCTAAAACTTAAGAGCTAAAGAGGGCGAAGGGGAATCCAAAATTGCATTCCACTACCGGTTTATTTATCTAGGTAAAAAATACAACGAATCTTGGTTCCCTGTAGTCAGAAAGGAGTAAAAGGGATAGAAAATAAAAATGAAAGACAGCTTATATCTCAATTCGTTTCGAGGTGACCAGCAACCTCTTACGTACATTTCACCCTATTTAGGGATCATCAGAGAGGCTCTATGGTCTACTCTGAACCGAAAAGAAAATAACCCAACACCGAATTATACAAATAATTTCCTTACAGACGCCGTAGCGACTAGCGACATCTACTTTAAACAGTTCGAAGTTTTAGATCCGAAGAATTAAGACTTCTACTGGAACCAAGTTGTCGCAAACAACCCGAATCCGTGCTTTCTAAAACTTGCAAAGCAAATGAACGATGCATTAGAACGGTGGTGCTCAGACTTAAACTGCGTGGGATCTACCACATAAACTGCAAGCGTCCAGCGATCGACTGCTAGTAAAACAAAACAATTTAGAAAATAAAAAACTTGATTGCGCATTTCTATATGATAAAAAGTTGTAAAGTTGCGCGTGTTGTGAGTCAGCGCAGTCCCCGTCCTTTCCTTTCCATTTGTATTTTTTCCGTGAATCGCGATCGACTTCAAAAACTTTGGCGATCGGCCGGTCGATCGCGATCGACTCTTTGAGCCCGCTGCATTAGCGTACGTTTAGAGTGGAGCGAAGAAAGAGTGCGAGCAAAGAGCAAAGAAGTGCACGCTCAGAGTGGAGCGAAGAAAGAGTATGAGCAAAGAGCAAAGAAATGCTAAACCAGGGTGGGAGCTGGTAGTTACGCGAGACGAGAGTTTAGTTGTTTCCCACTCGGCAGTCATAGATAGTTATTTTCCTTTTTTTTTCGAAAACTCCTCATTGAAAACGTGGAACTCGCTAAAAATGTTAGAGAATTCATCGTAAAGGCAGGTATACATATGCGCTCTACTCGGTGTGCGAGCTGCTCGCGCGCAGCATGTTTGTCAAATTAGTACGTGTTTTCAAGTGGCGCACAAACGGCACGCACACGGCGCACCACAATCTAACTTCTGTCGGTTTTTCAACAAAAGCTTTGATGGTTCGCAATACGTTTTTGGGCGGGTTTGCGAGTGGTTTGTTGGTTTTGGCGCGCCTGAGTTGAAAATATCAAAAAAAAAACATTCATAAATTAAAAATTTAACTTTGTTTCTGGTGAAGCAACACAGTTGGAGAAAGCAGATATAATATTATAATTATTATTGTCACCGGAAAGCGAAAAAGGTAACGCACAACTAGAAAGAACTTATAGATTTATAGCTTCGTTTCTGGTGAAGCAACGCAGTTGGAACAAGCAGATATATTAGGTTTATTCTAGTATCAGTTTCAAACGGTGTGAAACCATCAGCGAATAGCGGATCAGCGCGAGTAGAGGGGATAACACTGGTGACTGTATTATATTCTCTCACTGACCAACTGTTTGCTGACGGTTTTTGACTAGTTTGACCGTTTTCTAGAACAAACCTATTATAATTGTGTCACCGGAAAGCGAAAAAGGTAACTCACAACTTGGAAGAGCCTATAGTTTTCTAACTTCGCTTCTGGTGAAGCAACGGAGTTGGAACAAGCAGATATAATATAATTGTGTCACCGGGAAGCAAAAAAGGTAACGCACAACTTGAAAGAACCTATAGTTTTCTAACTTCGTTTCTGGTGAAGCAATGGAGTTAAAACAAGCATTATAATTGTGTCACCGGAAAGCGAAAAAGGTAACGCACAACTTGGAAGAACCTATAGTTTTCTAACTTCTCTTCTGGTGAAGCAACGGAGTTGGAACAAGTAGATATATTATAATTGTGTTACGGGGAAGCGAAAAAAATAACGCATAACTTGGAAGAACCTATAGTTTTCTAACTTCGTTTCTGGTGAAGCAACGGAGTTGGAACAAGCAGATATAGTATAATTGTGTCACGAAATTGTAAGCGAAAAAGGTAACGCACAACTTGGAAGAACCTATCATTTTCAGGGACTACTTTTTCGCTTTCCGGTGACACAATTATAATATATCTGCTTGTTCCAACTGCGTTGCTTCACCAGAAACGAAGTTAGAAAACTATAGGCTCTTCCAAGTTGTTCGTTACCTTTTTCGCTTTCCGGTGACACAATTAAAATATATCTGCTTGTTCCAACTGCGTTACTTCACCAGAAACTAAGTTGGACATCTATAGGTTCTTCCAACTTGTGCGTTACCTTTTTCGCTTTCCGGTGACACAATTATAATATATCTACTTGTTACAACTGCGATTCTTCACCAGAAACAAATTTAGAAAACTATAGATTCTTCCAAATTGTGCGTTACCTTTTTCGCTTTCCGGTGACACAATTATAGTATAGCTGTTTGTTCCAACTCCATTGTTTCACCATAAACGAAGTTAGAAAACTATAGGCTTTTCTAAGTTGTGCGTTACCTTTTTCGCTTTCCGGTGACACAATTATAATCTATCTGCTTGTTCCAACTGCGTTGCTTCACCAGAAACGAGGTTAGAAAACTTCAGGTTAGAATAGAATAGAAATATGCTTTATTGTCACTGAAAATACAAATTTTATGGACAAAGCTTAATTAAAGTCAGAAAAAATAAATAAATAATATCTAACAATAACAAATACAATTTTCTGAAATTTGATAAATCGTCAATTTAAAAAAAAAATATACATAAATACAAAATATAAGTTAATAAAGTAAAGAAAAGAAAAACAAAATATTGTATTGCAACAATTTAAAGAAATTGCAAAGTGATTATACAACAAAGTAAACTATTTATAGACATAGGAACTAATAAGTTTAAGCTGCTGCATGTGACACCCAAATATAGATAAGTTTGGGTTACTTGTACATTACTGTAATTTCTTAGTTAGTCATTAAGAAACTCTTCTACTGAATAATAATATGGTCTTTTAGATAGATGAGCTTTTGTCATTTTACGGAACTTGGGGAAAGATGTTGCAGATTTGAGTTATAAAGGAAGATGGTTGTATAGTTCTTTGCGGAATATAATATAGATTTCTTTACTAACTCAGAGGACGGGATCGGTAAATAGACATCAAAATTTGAATTTCTGGTGGAGTAGTCATGACGAGGCCTTGCTGGAAAGACATGCATGTGTTTACGAATTAAGCAAACAGTTTCTAAAATATATAAAGGTGTAAGGGTTAAAATGCCGTGATCTTTGAAGTAACTTCTACAATGTGTTGTTCTTCTGAGGCCAAACAGATACCTTATTGCTCTTTTTTGTAATTTAAAAATAACATCTAATTGGGCAGCTGTACTAGAACCCCAAAAAGGAAGACCATATCGAAGATGAGACTCGAACAAATAAAAGTATGTTAGTTTAGAAGATGGTAAATTGAGTTCTTTCGAAACAGATCTTATAGCATAGCAGGCTGATGCGAGTTTCTTACTTAACAAATCGAGATGAAGGGACCATTTGAGGTTGCTGTCTAAAAAAATACCAAGAAATTTTACAGAATCAACGGTAGAGATCTGGCTGTTATTAACAAGCAGGGGTTGAAGAGCACTTTTGTAGGATAATACTACTGTCTTATCCACGTTAAAAGAGAGTAAATTAGAGTCAGACCAGGTTTATATCGTAAGCAAATCAGAAGTTATAGTTGCATGAAGAGATGCAATAGTTGAGTTGCTCCAAGTGATACTGGTATCATCAGCAAAAAGAAAAATTTTTCCATCGATTTTTAGGTTAGTGATGTCATTTATAAAGATAAGGAACAGTAGAGGACCCAATACTGAACCTTGTGGTACTCCACATACAATGTTTTTGAGACTAGATTCAGTATCATTTGCTCTAACTAGTTGTTTCCTATTATTCAAGTAAGATTGGAACCAATTCAAAGAAATACCTCGAATCCCATAGAAATTTCTTGGTTCTTCCAAGTTGTGCGTTACCTTTTTCGCTTTCCGGTGACAATTATAATATATCTGCTTGTTCCAACTGCGTTGCTTCACCAGAAACAAAGTTAAATTTTTAATTTATGAATGTTTTTTTATATTGATAGCGATTTCCGAAGTGAAAGTCGAAACGTCAAGTAAATTTGATTTCAAACTCGAATTGTGGCTTATGCTCAAATAAAATAGTAAATCTTATTTTTGTATTTCTCACGCCGGTAAGAAGACAACAAGAAATGACCTTTTTTACATTGGTCCGCATGTATATTTTTTATTTCAGCTTCGAGAGGGATGACGTCACTAGTATGCAAATGCCAAAAAATCATAATTTAAAAATAAAAATCGACCTGTTTCCGGATTTTTAGTCGTCGGTTTACGAGATAATGAATTTATTCCATTTGGTTTTGACACACTGGAGAACTAATATAGTATATTAAGTATAGAGAACGGTAAGGGTTTTATACTGATCGAAGACAATTGTTTGGAGGAGGAGCGGAGCGACGACTCCAATTATTGTCTGAGATCGGTTACCCTTAACGTTCGACATGCTTATAACGTTTTTTGCACGATTGATACCATTATAAATTATAAAATTAAACATTTTCGTCATATTGACTAGTTTCATTCATTTTATCAAGATAGATACTTTGGTTGTTAGGTAGCAACTAGGGTGCATAACAACAATGGAGAATTTAGTTTTTATGTAGTTGTCAATAATTTTAAGTACAATTTTGATTATTATAAATTAAAATATGAGCGAAAGTGAATTTGAAAAAATTGAACGGGCTTGGGAAGAAGGGTGTTCCGCAATTATTCCCGAAAAATCCAAAATCCGTTATCAAAATACCTACCAAAGTTTTAAAAAATGGTGCGAAGATTTGCCTAATCCCGAGAACTATACTGGCCATTCGTTCAGGAGGACATCAGCAACGCTTTTGGCTAATAAAAGTGTTGATGTCCTCGGATTAAAGCGTCATGGAGGTTGGCGTTCATCCACAGTGGCAGAAAGCTATGTAGAAGATTCGCTTCAAAATAAAATAGATTTTGCCGAAAAAATATTGTGCAATACTAGTAATACTACTAATGTATGCGATTCTGCAGGAGTTTCTGTTAGAAGTGAAACCACAGCCCAAACAAGTGGGATTTCATTAAATAATTTAACAAATTGTACCATAAGTTTCAATATTAATAAATAATTCGTTAGTTTTCTTTATTCTTTCAAAAAATAAATTAAAATTAAGAGATTTTTTAACTCGACGGTAAGTGAATTACTTACCGTCGAGTTGGAGCACTTACCGTCAAGTTGGATTACTTACCGTCGAGTTGCTAGTAAATGTCACCTACTGACGTAAAATCTGTCACGGTAAACAATCAAAAATGATCAATCGTGCAAAAATAATTATTAAGTTACAAAATATTTATTTAATTATAAAATTGCATAAAGTTATAAATTTAAAAAGTCATCGTCGTCATCTGAGTAGGGAATCTTTCTGATCCAATAACAGCTTATTTGAAACACTTCAGCTATCAGGACATCGAGATTCATTTTTCGGAAAAATAACAAAAAGTGCGAGCGGAGAAATCAAACTTGTTTGGTTTCACCGCTTTGCTCTTTGCTAGCACTCTGTGTACCTCCGTTTCCCAGTAGTAGTTTGATTTCTCTGCTTTGCTCTTTGCTCTTTGCTCGTACTCTTTCTTCGCTCCACTCTGAACGTACCCTTAGAAGAAGACGAGAGTTCCATACCATTACCTTTCTATTCATCTAGGTAAAAAATAGGATGCTGGTCACCGCTGAAACGAATTGAAACCTAAGCTGTCTTTCATTTTCAAGAAAAAGAAACTTTAATGTGCTAGCATAAAAAAAACCCGCAGATCTCATATATTCATCAATATCTGAAAGAAGTATCAGAACACGCTAATAAATAAATCATAGCGTAGTTGGAGAAGCACGAAACCTGCTTTAAAATTGATGAAATGAATATATTTACACGGCGCGGCGCAAAGAACTCGAGATAAATCCTTTATTTTATTATGTATGATATGTGCATGCAACTGAAGCGTAATGTATCAAAGTGCATTATGTTACATCGACTTTCCGTCACTCATTGCAATTCCGCGGGAAGTCAGGTCCGACTCGTGAACATTTTAGCTGGGATTTTTTCTGTACAATTTTATGTCGACTAAGGGGTCGACAGCAGTATCTTCTTAAATTGATTTAATAGATTTTCATAGATTTTGCAGGTGTGGATTTGATTGATCAAATCAAAATACATTATGCGGCAAACTAAACAGTACTGAAATGTTTGAATATTGAAATGTTTATGATTATTAATATATTTAGTATATCTCACAATAAAACACTGAAAAACGTTTGTTTTCTATACTTCCACAAAATTTATTACAACTATGTTATTACTACAGCTGTTTCGGCAAAGTGCCTTTCTCAAGTGATATATTTTAAAATGTGTTTGCCTTTTTAAGTCTTTAACTGAAGATGTTGAGGAGTGGGGAGCTGTTTGTCTCAAGTTGGTCATTCAGAATTATATCTGTATTTTTCAATTTATTAATTTCCATTGATTCTAAAAGTGATAGCTTAAGGCCTTTACTTTGAATATGTATAATTTGAAACTCTTCATTGAAAGAATGATTATGATCTAGAAGGTGAAGTGCGTATGTAGAAGTGTCTGTTTTTCTATTGTTGAAAGCCCTTTTGTGTTCTGCTATCCGTTTGTCAAAAGTTCTGCCAGTTTGACCGATGTAAGTTTTCGGACAGTCACCACAAGTTAGTTTGTACACACCACTCTGTAGTTGCTTTCTCTTTCGGCTTTTATTATTTTTAATATGTTTGCTTAAGTTGTTGTTAGTTCTGAAACAATAGAAAAACAGACACTTCTACATACGCACTTCACCTTCTAGATCATAATCATTCTTTCAATGAAGAGTTTCAAATTCTACATATTCAAAATAAAGGCCTTAAGCTATCACTTTTAGAATCAATGGAAATTAATAAATTGAAAAATACAGATATAATTCTGAATGACCAACTTGAGACAAACAGCTCCCCACTCCTCAACCTCTTTAGTTAAAGACTTAAAAAGGCAAACACATTGTAAAATATATCACTTGAGAAAGGCATTTTACCGAAACAGCTGTAGTAATAACATAGTTGTAATAAATTTTGTGGAAGTATAGAAAACAAACGTTTTTCAGTGTTTTATTGTGAGATAAAATGAACTTCCATCAAGTAACGGTCGAATCCATCAAATATTTAGTATACATGACAGCCATAAAAGAAGCGCATTATATAATGCAATCATAGACTTTAGGATCCCACCTAATTTAGTTAAGTTGACCCAACTAACAATGCAAAATGTAAGCTCGTGCGTTAGAATTCAAGGAGAAAACTCTACGTTCTTTGACGTTAATAATGGTCTAAGACAGGGAGACGCGCTGGCGTGTCTCGTCTTTAATATTGCCTTGGAAAAGGCAGTCATAAAATTAAATATTAGAATGAATGAAACTATTTTTAATAGATCGACGCAAATTCTCACATTCGCTGACGATATAGTTTATATAGTTATAGAGGGCAGAAGTGTGAGAGACATGTTGCAGTGTTTTACGAGGCTTGCGAACGCGGCAAGTGAATTAGGACTTGTGGTAAACGAGGAAAAAACCAAATACATGTTGGTTTCTAAAACCTCCCGAAATATCCAACAGAGAATTCAAACTAACAATCACACCTTTGAGCAAGTCAAGGAATTCACATATCTTGGATCGCTAGTAAACTCAATAAACACGACAAGCGATGAAATAAAAAGACGCATAGCAATAGCAAACAGAACTGTTCACGGTCTCCATAAACGTTTAAAAAATAAAAATATAAAACGTGCAGTAAAGCTCAATATATACAAGACCTTAATAAGACCTGTTTTGATATATGGAGCTGAAACGTGGACCATATCTCAAAGTGATGAAAGACTTCTTGGTATTTTTGAGAGAAAAATTCTTAGAAATATTTTTGGGGCAGTAAATGAAAATGGGCTATGGCGTCGAATATACAACTTTGAACTGTATCAGTTATACACCGATCCAGATATTGTGAAATTCGTCAGTTTTTTTTTTGAATGAGGTGGAAAGATTCGTAAATCGACTAGGGAAGGTGTCCCTAGTACTTTTGGATTCAACCAAACCAGAGACATACGCCGACGGCACGGTGTCAAAACTAAGTGACAGAGGGCCCCCTTCGGACATCCCTGCCAGGTCACCTACCAACTAAAACCACCCCCTCTTCGACCCGAGGTATCCCTGGACGAGTTCATTAGCGAACGAAACATGGGGATACCCCGCGCAGACCGGATTAAAGGTGCCCTTAGAGCTATTTATTATATCTACAACACTTACCTAATAGCGGTGAGCGTGTAGGGAAAAGATCTAGTTCCCAAGCGAAGGAACTTGGAAACATTTAGAAAAAAAAGAGAAGGTAACTCGATACATTTTTATACAATAAAGAAGAAAGAAAGAAATAAAGTTTTTTTTTTTTATTTTTTTATTTTTTTTACAGTTGACTGCTATGAAGGAGGTAGACTCCCTCACCCAGCTTGTTCTACTCTTTCCATTATAGACTCTCTTTTCATGATGCTTGTTATATAGTCGATTATACACTCGAAATTCTCGTTGCTGGTCATTGCAATCTGCATGATGTTGTTGGGCGAGATAGCGTGCAGAGACTTAGATGAGCTGGACATATTGCTAGGATGTCAGACCACGAATACACTAGGAGATTAACATTTTCAAAACCAGAGGGCACAAGAAGTAGAGGACGACCACGAAGAAAATGGATTGATGATGTGGAAGAAGACCTAAAGATTCTAGGGGTCAGAAGATGAAGGGAAGTTGCCAGGAATCGACAAGAGTGGTGACTTCTTTGTGAGCAGGCCAAGATCCACAACGGATTGTCGAGTCACTTATGATGATGATGACAGCCATGCAAACATTATACACGACGACGTTCTAGATAAAACAAATATTAAAGATGCCCCCTGGTAAGAAAGAATCTATAAGTCTTGTCTGCAATTCCGGAATGTCAGCCGGTGGATGGGTTTGTCTCCTTCAGCATTCCCCATATGTACGCATCAGCTAGTGTTAGGTCTGGTGAGTGCGATGGCTATAGAAAATTACTGCCACTCGAAATAAGGTCCCCAAAGTAATCGGCCTGTCACAAGGCCCTGGCCGTGTAACAGGTTGCCCCTTAAAGCTTGGACCGTTTTCGTGACTTTTTCCACATGACTGAAAATAGTAATCTACGATAAAAAAATTTTCTACAAAACTGAGAGCCGTCCTGAAGCACCTAACACGACATTCACATACATTATGACAACGTTCGGAAACCACTCAGTACGTTTCAGCGCATGACATATACAAATCTGAGGCAGACGCATTTCAGTACTGTTTATTTTTCCGCATACCGTATACAGTATCATCGTGTTAATAACCGGAAGAATGACGCAAAAGATGGAAAACATAATACGAAAACCATAATGCGAAAAAAATTTAAATCAAAACGAAACCATAGATTTTCTAATTTTAAAACATAATACGTTGTGAAATTTAAAGAGATGAAACTAGTAGAGGTGGGAAATTTAGCAAGAAGAACCGTTAAATTTATATTGAGTTAATAGTCTCCCATCTTTAGACTAATCGAAGTCAAACACAGTGGCAGTTGCCAGACTGCTACGATACGTCTAAAGGTGGGAAAGTATTAACATAATGAAAATTTATAGGTTTCTATCGCTAAATTTCCCACTTCTACTAGTTTCATCTCTTGTTATTTCACAACGTATTATGTTTTCCATTTTTTGCGTTATTTTGCTGGTTCTTAACACGCTCATTACTGTATATTGATCAGTCTTAACCTGCCTCTACTTATACTTCACCTAGGCCCTAGGCCGTGAGAATATAATTTGTCTGGCACAATAGAATAGTTTTCATTCGTGTTTGATTAGTATTCTTTTCATCGTATTTTCTATCCTTCTATTATGATGAATATTACATCTCTGCCATAGTCCATGCCATTAACATGACAACCCTGGTCAGAAAACAAAAAGGCTAACGCAGTAGTTAAAATCTAAATGGATCTTCTACTTACTTGACTTGTTTTTTCATCTTTTATGAGGAGGGGGAGTCAAAACAGTCAATTTTTTGAAAAAAGTACTTAAAAAGCATTCAAATTAGGCTTTGTAGAATTTTTAGCATATATACTAAGGTAGTATTTTTTTTCAAAATTATTCGTTTGACATTGTTCAAACTTTTGGATCCCATTACTAATGCTTAAATACAGTGAATTTGAAGTTTATAATTGTAATGTATTGGCCATGTAATTATAAACCCCACTCGCGACGCTCATGTATTGCTAATTATCGCATTATATTTTAGAGTTTACAGGTAAAAGAATTAACCAGTTGTATTTGGTATGTAGTCAAATAAAGATTTGTTTTGGGTTTATCCAAGTGTTTTTGTACCGAATATTTCATGGCGACAGGATAAAAACGTTTTTAAAGTGTGTATAAGTGAATACAAAATGTCGAAAGCCGAGAAATTAGATTTATCGTTAAATTTGGAATTTAATCCCAGAATTTGTGAATGGAATGTGTTTATAAAAAGACTAGAACAATATTTCATCGCTAGAGAAATTACAGATGTTAATTTAATGTCATTGTAAAAAGCCTAGATAGCTACTATAACAAAACTTGTTTAGTGTGGGTAGAAAGGGCAAAGTTTTATGGTGCTTCGAAAACAAAAAGTGAAAGTGTTCAAGATTGGAGTGTACGTTTAAAAAAACTAGCCGGTACTTGTGAATTTGGAAATAATTTGGAAACGGAATTAACAGATATGTTTATTTCAAAATATAATGATGGAAAAGTAAAGAATACGCTATTTGCACTGAAGTCAGATATCACATTTAATAAAGCTATGGAAACAGCACAAATTGAAGAAGCAGCAATAACTGGCATTACCGAAGTAGATAGCAGAAGTTTGGTGAAAATGGAACTAGAAGAGAGAGAGGTGTGTCAAATAACGAGTGGAAGTTGCAGTAAGGAAATATTGCAAGTATCACAGCGCCAGCGTGGGGATGGCAGAGCACATCAACAAGAACGGCGATTTAATGAGACGAGACCTTCAACTTCAGGGATGCAGAGACATAGTTCGGATTTTAATCGTGATGAGTTCAGTGGTAGTGTTAAAAAGTGTTTCAGGTGTGCTAAAAGACATCCGCCTTCAGAATGTCCCTATAAGGATTATATTTGCAATTTATGTAACGTCCGAGGACACTTAAAACGGGTATGTAGAAATAGATTTTTAAATTTATTGGAAGAAGGAACTGAATCATCTCTATTATGTATATCATCAAATAATGATCCGCCAATTTATATCGATATTAATATTAAAGGTAAAATGTTTAAATTTGAATTAGATTCGGGCACCGCGGTCTCGGTCCTACCTTTTAGTATATATAACAAATACTTTAATACACAACCATTATCTCAAGTTAATGTATCGTTAGTTAATTTTTCGGGAGGCAAGGTTCATCCTAAGGGCAAAATTAACTTACCAGTAACTTTTTCAAAACAAACAAATAATTTGGATTTTTATGTTATGCATCGAGAAACTCCAGCCTTGCTAGGTAGAAATTTTATTAGGTGTTATAATATGGGTTTCAGGGAACTAAATTTTATTGAAGCAGATAAAAATAATGAAATAATGGGGTGGTTAATGAAAGATTTTCCCACTGTAGTTTCTGACAAATTGGGCACATTTAATAAATTTCAGTTAAAATTTAATATTAAACCAGATGCCAGACCTAAATTTTTTAAACCCAGAGTGGTTCCTTTTTCTTTAAGAAACAAGGTAGAGATGGAATTAGATAAAATGGTCCAGGAGGGCATTATATCTGCAGTTGAATTTTCGGAATGGGGAACACCCATAGTACCGATTTTAAAAAATGATGGAGGTGTTAGGATTTGTGGTGATTTCAAAATAACTATCAATCCTTTTATCGAAGCGGATAAATATCCGTTATCACGGATCGATGATTTATTTGCTAAGTTACAGGGTGGTCAAGAGTTTTCTAAAATTGACCTGAGTCAAGCTTATCAGCAAGTTGTGATTCATCCAGATTTTCGGAAATATACGGTTATTAGTACTCATAAGGGATTATTTTCATTTAATCGTCTACCGTACGGAGTTGTATCAGGTCCATCCCAGTTCCAACGTATTATGGAACAAATATTTTTCAATATGCCAAGTATATCTATTTTTTAGATGATATTCTAATTACAGGAAGGAATAGGGAAGAACACACTAAGAATTTGTGTAAAGTTTTAGCGATTTTACAAGAATGTGGTCTTACAGTAAAAAAGGAAAAATGTACGTTTTTCGCGGAATCAGTATCTTATCTTGGATTTATAATTGATAAAAAGGGCTTGCATAAAAGTCAAGATAAAATTCGGGCTATTGAGGAAATCCCAGAACCTACGAATGTTACACAACTAAAATCGTTTTTGGGAAGTATAAATTATTATAATCGATTCATTCCAAATCTCCCAAACATTGTTCGTTGTTTATATAAGCTTTTAAAACAAAATGTAGTTTGGCACTGGGATGAAGAATGTCAATTAGCTTTTGACACTATTAAACAAATGTTAGCTTCAGATCTAGTATTAGTTCATTACGACCCAACCTTAGAATTAAATTTGACGGTTGATAGTTCAGATTATGGGATCGGAGCCGTTCTCTCGCATAGTTTGAAAGATGGTAGCGAGAAACCAATCTATTTTGCTAGTAGAACGCTCAGCGATACCGAAAAGGCTTATTCGACTCTAGATAAAGAAGCAACAGCTATAGTGTGGGGAATCAAACGTTTCTACCAATTTTTATATGGGAAGGAGTTCAATTTAATCACAGATAACAAGGCGTTAGTATCCATTTTTGGCCTTAAAAATGGGATACCGGTTACGGCGGCCAATAGATTGCAGCAATATGCAGTATTTTTTAGTGTTTTCAATTTTAATATAAAGCATGTATCGACACAAAAAATGTAGCAGACTTTTTAAGTAGATGGCCTTCAAATAAGTCGATAAGGCTAGATTCCTCTAAGTTTAATATAAAGGAAACTGTTAATTTAAATTATTTAGCAGAAAGCAAAGAAATTCCTATTAATGTAAGTGATATAAGGAAAGAAACAGAATTAGATCCGATTTTGTCTCGTGTAACTAAATATATTATGGCCAAATGGCCCACAAATGTTGAATTAGAAATTAAACCCTATTTCCTTAAACGAAATGAAATATCTATTGAAGATGGCGTCTTATTGTGGGGACAAAGAGTAATTGTTCCTAGTAAACTACGAAATAAATTACTGAATGAATTGCATTCAGCTCACTTTGGTATAGTTAAGATGAAATTATTAGCTAGGTCTTATATTTGGTGGCCATCATTAAATACAGAAATTGAAGTTCTCAGCAAGAACTGCATTCCTTGTCAGCACATGCAGGCAGATCCTCCTAAGGTTCCCTTACAAGGCTGGAGCATTCCTCAAAATGTTTAATCACGCGTGCATATAGATTTTGCCGAAACACGAAAAACTCATTTTCTTATAATTTTGGATGCTTTTTCTAAATGGGTAGAAGTTTGTCCAATGTCTTCAATCACCTCAATGGCTACGATTGCTAAACTTAGGGAGTGTTTTGCTCGTTATGGTTTACCGGAAGTACTTGTCAGCGATAACGGCCCGCAGCTAACATCGCAAGAATTTAAACATTTTACTTTAATGAATGGTATTAAACATATAACAATACCTCCTTTTTCAGCACATTGCAACGGTGCTGCTGAAAATAGCGTTAAAACAGTCAAGCATTTTTAGTTAAAAGATATTGATCAAAGAAATATTAATTTATCATTGTCTAAATTTTTATTAACATATAGAAACACAGTGCACCTGTCGACAGGTACTTCTCCCGCTAAGATATTTTTTGGAAGGGCTTTGCGAACGCGTCTAGATTTAATTAAACCTGATGATTTACAAAACCAACAATCAAACCCAGTTGATTTAACACAAATTAGACGTAACTTGATGCAAGCGCAAGAAAATAATAAGAAATATTATAGGGGGAGGAGACAGGTAGAGTTTGTAGTGGGGGATATCGTTTTAGTTAAAGATTATAGAAACACCAAGGTGTCGTGGTGCAAAGCAAAGATTTTACGAATTTTAGGTAGAAGAGTATATTTGGTACATCCGTTAGGTAGTAAACTTACGTGGAAAAGACATTGTAATCAAATTAAAATAATTTTTAATAATAATTTAGAAGGTATTACATTTGCGGAGACGATGCACGATAGTTCAGAGGAAAATAATATTCAAAATAACGAGGAAAATGTTATCCAAACCGCTACAAACTCAACAGGAAATCTAGGTGGGGAGCCTCAGCTAGACTCTCAAAATGATAGTGATGTTATCCAGGAGCATCAGGAGTCAGGCATCCCGCATAGACGTCCAATAAGATCTAGAAAAGAGCCAAAACGTTTTGGATTCGAAATATAGTATTTGGAAGTTTAGTTTTGTTGTGTTCCTAAATTTAGTTATAAGTAGGATTTTAGGGTGGGGTGATGTAATGTATTGGCCATGTAATTATAAACCCCACTAGCGACGCTCATGTATTGCTAATTATCGCATTATATTTTAGAGTTTACAGGTAAAAGAATTAACCAGTTGTATTTCTTATGTAGTCAAATAAAGATTTGTTTTGGGTTTATCCAAGTGTTTTTGTACCGAATATTTCAATATTTAATTAAAATTTGGGGTACAATAGCAAGGGAAGTATGGTTTTCTCAGGAAAAAAATAGGAATGGACCTTATTTTCAGTAGTAATTGCACGAGAGCTCTAAAATTATATGATCTATTTGTTTCCCGAGTAACACGTTGACAGTTTTAATTTCATGACCCAAAGTGTCATGACGGCAACAAGTCGATAATAATTTTAGAGGTCTAGTCTAATTCGCTGAAATTATATCATGAAAAAAAGACTGTTTTTTAAATCATTTTAACTAATATTTTACTGATAACTTCGCCTGAATATTTGCTAAACCTGTTACTGGTGTTCTCTTTGACAAGTTAAAACATGAATTGTCATTAATGTCACTGAATGTTCATTTTTTCGTAGCAACGAAGGGCATCTGACGTAATACTTGACGGCGGGATATTATTAAAAATTATAGGGGATAATTACACAAGTGCATCAAAATTATCGATAATTTTGCTTGAAGGCGTATTCTGCCGTGCTAAGCCCAAAGGCGGTAACTGTTTTTTTTATCGAAAATGACATTTTTGTATTTCTAGGTAGGTTTCATTATATTATAATGCTTCTACAACTCCAAAGACTTTTTAAATATATTCTAGATACCCATTATAATAGTTCTACAACTCTAAGGACTTGGTAAAAATATTCTAAATACCTATAATCTACGTAGAAATACAACAATCTCATTTTCGATAAAAAATCAGTTACCGCCTTTGGGCTTAGCACGGCAGTATTGCCTAAAAACTACTAGAGTAGCTTTTAAAAGGCAATACACTTAAAAGCTAAATTATCTGTTTATTTTGATGGACGAGTGTAATTTAGGGAGAAAATTACTCGAAGAAAGTGAAACTATCAAATGAAGAACTAATAATTTTCTAAACAATTTATTTAACAATACAACAAAATCCAATCTTAAAAAAACTAATAGTTATTAAAGACACAGCTTTATAATTGTTTACATTATTTCCCGATTCATTTGGATGTGGACTTAAATTTTTGGAACAACTAGGTTGGGACTCCGTTGTATTTGTTGGAACATTTTTATAGAAAAATGATTGCAAATATATGAAATGCCAAGCTGACATATTAAATAAACAAATCTGTTGTTAGTATAATGTGGTTGTCAAATTCAACAATTAAAAACATGACAGCGCAATTTTCGATTTCTACTATGCAATTATCAATAGTAATTGCACAAGAGCTCTAAAATTCTATATTAATTTTAGAGATCGAGTGCAATTTGTTGCGATTATTTCATGAATAAAATTGTTCAAAACCAACATTTTATTGTAATTTATTTATGTAAGTACAAATTAGTACAATTAAACAAACCATTGTTATAAATATTAATTTGACGGTTGAAAGTCATCACTTTTATAATTTTTAAAACATTAATTGTCATTAATGTCAGTGAATGTATTTTTTCGTAGCAACGAAGGGCATCTGACGTAATATACTTGACGACGGGAAATTATCAAAAATTATCGATTTAATTTAGATTTCTGTAGCTTTCTATTGGTCAGAATCTCCTATGAATGAAATAATCGCTGTAGTCAAGCGATAATAATTGTCGAGTAGGCAATTTTTTTTTATTATAGGTTATTTACTACATGCAATGAGTAGACAAATGGGTGACTGTAATTTTCGGTAGTAATCGCCCGAGAGCTCTAAAATTATCGATTTGTTTCCCGAGTGACACTTCGACAGTTTTTGATCCCCCTTCGGGTAGTGAAATGATGTCAAAGTGTCATCAGGGCAACAAGTCGATAATAATTTTAGAGATCGAGTGTAATTCGCTGAGATTATTTCATGAATAAAACTGTCTTTTGAAATCATTTTAATTAATATTTTATTGATATCTTCACCTAAATATTTGCTAAACCTGTTTTTTGGTGTTCTCTGTGACAAGTTGTAAAACATTAATTGTCATTAATATCCCTGAATGTTCATTTTTGCGTAGTAACGAAGGGCACCTGACGTAATGCTTGACGATGGGAGATTATCAAAAATTATCGGGTATAATATCACAAGAGAGTGAGAATAAATTGAAAATAATACGACAGTTTTTCGAAAATTTGTTGTCTGGCAATAGACACGAGAGCCCGCAGGGCTCGAGTGGCTATTGCCCAATGACAAAAATTTGAGTAAAAATGAAGCATTATTTTCTTATTTATTCTTACTGTCGCACAGTGGTTCCAAATGCCGAAAACGTGGTCATGGACCTTTAAAAGCGTATATTGTTTATACATTTTGGAATTACTTTCGTTCTTAAGGGTTTTTGGCATCGCTTATTACGAATCTGACATTATTTTTTCTGAAAAACAAAATGGCGGATCCAACATGGCGGAAAAAAATTGAAAATATCAATCACAAAGGAAAATTTTTTATCAAATTTGGTAGGTTAAGGTAGCTGATTACAAATCTAATATTACTTTTTTTTAACAAAATGGCGGATCCAATATGGACGAAAGAAATTCAAAAATTATATTTTAACCGCATTTTTTTTAAATTTTATATTATAAGGGACTTTTGAAACTGCCGATTACCAATACATTTTCTTTCTGAAGTACAATATTTAGAACCTATAACTTATGTACAACTGCCCATACATACTCAACAATCGCCAGAATCATGTAATATACATCATTTCCCACTTTTGTATTTAAATAACTGCCAGCAATGCATAGGCAGTTATAGGCAGCTAAACTAAGCGATTCTGTATCTCCTTACTATATATTTTAAGATTAATAAACATTAGTCGCAGAATTATGCAGAATTTTGTACTTTTTGAATGCATCTTTACAAAACTTCAATTATTTCTAGTATATTTTCACTATTTATGCATTAACAAATTTAAGGCATTTTTTGTTAATAAATGTTGATTTAATTTATATCTTACATTAGTACATACTTAAAAAAGAAGAATCTGCTTTACAGCGATAAAATTGATAAACTACAAAATGTTTTACAGCGTTTTCAATATACGCGTTCTTTTTCACTTTCTCTGCCGGCCAAAATAACCCCGGACATGGCTCACTTGTTCCTGAGCTGTGAACCAGAATACATCCAGTCTGATCCTCATACCTACGTATTAGGACTCTACGATAGTATGAGAAAACAAATGTAAACATGAAAATCCCTAAATAGGGACTTCTTTTTCGCCTCATGACCACGTTTTCAGCATTTGGAACCACTGTGTGTCGTGTGATATTGGTAAGATTATTTTTTAATACGTATATTATGGATATTTTCTTAAATGTGACAGTTGTCAAAACTAGGAAACTGGTTGCCATTAAACAGAAACAATCTACAGTAGAGTTACAGTAGAATCTACAGTAGATAATTCTCAGTATAATTTTAATCTTATTGGACAGAATTAAACACGTGATCAAATATCTTACTATACGATTGGAAGTTAAAATCATTAAAAAATAATCGCTGTAATTTTTATTTCTGTAGCTTTCTATTGGTCAGAATCTCCTATGAATGAAGTAATTGCTGTAATTTTTATGTATGTAGCTTTCTATTGGTCCGAATCTTTATGAATAAAATAATCATCATAACTCCCTTAGTAAGACTTTTAGATTTTTGGGTAGATTTTGCTACGGTATTTCCTACTTACTGTTCAAATTTCAAGAAAATCAAAGCATTTTAATGGAATTCGGAGTTAAAAACCTTAGCTGCAAAACAAAACCACATTATTTGGCTTCTTTACGGATCTACATATACTGATGGTATGATATGACCTTTAGTACTTTTCTACGATAATACTTCTACTTGATATAATATTTTTGTAAAGCTTAGACATTACTAGAGAGGAAGTCTACAATTTGTGAACTGTTTTGTTTCGGTCTTTTTTAAAATTTGTTATACAGTGAGCACGTAAAGGTTGGAATAAATTCATTTTCTCGAGAATGGACGATTTTGGAAAAAAATCCCAAAACAGGTCAATTTTTATTTTTAAATTACGACTTACTGGCATATATATCATATTAGTGACGTCACCCATCTGAGCGTGATGACGTCATCGATAATTTTTTTAAATAAGAATAGGGGTCGTGTGATAGCTCATTTGAAAGGTAATTCAATTCTCTATTCAGTAATATAAACATTAACATAATTATTTATACAGGGTATCCAAAAAAATTCTTTTTGAATTAAATTTATTGACATAAAAAGAAGAATGTGTGTAATTTATTTAATTCAAAATACATTTTACTGCTATTAGAAAAAATAGAATTTGCAGGAAAAAATGTTTATTTGGCAAATAAATATTGTTTTTTGCTTAAATTCAATATTAAAGCCTCCACCCACCAGCCTCTTGACAGTTTGAACATTTAATTTAAGCGAAAAACAATGATTATTTTTCAAACAAACATTTTTTTCAGTTTTCTGAGAGCAGTGAAATGTATTTTGAATTAAATAAATTACATACATTCTTCTTTTTGTCAATAAATTTAATCCAAAAAAATTTTTTTGGACACCCTATATAAATAATTATATTAATGTTTATATTACTGAATTAAGCATTGAATTACCTTTCAAGTGAGCTATCACACGACCCCTATTCTCATTTAAAAAAATCATCGATGACGTCATCACGTCCATATGGGTGACGTCACTATTATGACATATATGCCAAAAAGTGGTAATTTAAAAATAAAAATTGACCTGTTTCGGGATTTTTTTCCAAAATCATCCATTCTCGAGAAAATGAATTTATTCCAACCTTTACGTGCTCACTGTATGTACTCCCAAATAATGATAAATCAGTTAACTCTTCTATCACGTCGGCGTCGAATTTCAGTGTACCCTATTTTTAACGTAATCTCTTATTCCTGAGTATCCTGAGTAGTAAAGCCGTCACTGGTTGTAATAAGCTCAAACGAAACAGGAACATTTCGAGTGAGATCGATAAAATTTTGATCAGGTACTGTTAATAAATTACTTCGATGGATTAATCCTGATATGATTAAATATATTAAAACGTTATTTGCATATTAAAATTCGTATTTGTATTACAAGCGTTGTTTGCAGTGGTTGTTTTTTGATATAAATAGTTAGGCCAGTAAAATGACCGTTTTGGAGTGAAATTTTCCTTGTCACGACGGATTTTCTTGAAAACCTGGATTTAGATTCCTCTTATACTCTACTTCACTTTTGGACTTGAGTTCAGGGTTGCTTTTACTTTGGGAGAGTGATAGCCTACACTTCTTGGGGATGAAGATTAAATACGTTCAAAATAAGTAAGAAAATGGTTAAACTGACTAATTGTACGCAATTTTCGTTCTGTGGAGTTTTCTCGTTAGAGTCAATATGAAAAATCAACACGTTTTTAGATGGTGTTTCGCAAATAACTCAAAAAGTAAAAAGTATGTACCTACCTATTTTATCGAAAAGAAGTGAGACCCAGTAGAAGCAGAGTTGTAGCTCATAAAAAGTAGGTTCTTATTCGGAAAATTACAAATCGAATTAGAAATCAAATTACAAAACTTTTTTAACTGTTTAAAAAAGCTTTTTTTTCTTTTTTTTTTATCAAAGTTTCTAGCAGAATGAAAAATCAGTGTGAGATTCTGGATTTTTCTTACTCGCCGATTTTTTTAAGGAGATGTTGGCAACATTAAACACCATGCTTGCTGAACGGGTTGGTGAGTCGCAGTATATTAGCCAATCAAACTGCTGCAGTCTTGCCTCCTACTATCCAATATAACGCCGGAAATATAACAGGGGCACCTCGTTTAGAATGTGGCTCTTCTAGC